>NW_015536514.1:34049-43223 GCF_001515605.1 Sinocyclocheilus anshuiensis | reverse complement strand
AAATAATGTCTGTGTGCATGTGTGTAAAACAACAAACTGACGATTTATATATAATCATTTGTAATTGTATATACATTGTTGTGATTAATTGTGGCTGGAACAATAATGTAGCTGTAAAAATAGTTGCCTGCTGAAATTGAAATGTATATACATCTTCATCATGACTAGATAGACACGGTGAGTTTGTCTTTACTATGCACGTTAGATGTGATCCACCTCATAGTAACAATCCTGTCAGATCGTCCATCCTTTGAGTGAGAGTGTAACGTTACAGGTCGGCCGATCTGGTTTCGTGGTTAAAGTTAAACTTTTCGACATGTTTCCGTGTTGTTGCTCAGCAATGGCATGGACGCGATGTTGTCTGTGGGTTTGGCAAAAGGAGTGGGACTGTGGGCGGTGCTCGGGGTGGTGACTGAAGGCGGTGACTGTGTAGTTCTGACGTCAACTTTTTACGGGAGTCACAACGGTTCGTGAAAAATCAAAGCTACTTTATACAGGCTGTGTGCATTTTACTGTGGACTGACTGTTTTGAAACTTATATGGTAGTTAAATAGCCCCTAGACCTCAGTTATCGTGAAAAAAGCCAGGAAATTTCAGTTTTGACAATATGGGACCTTTAAAACATAATTTATTACTGTGATGCAAAGCTGAATTTTCAGCATCATTACTGCAGTCTTCAGTGTCACATGATCCTTCAGAAATCATTCTAATATGCTGATTTGCTGCTCAATAAACATTTCTTTACTATTACTATTATCAATGTTAAAAACAGTTGTAGTGCTTAATATATACTTTTTTTCAGGATTCTTTAATGAATGGAAAATTCAAAAGAACAGTATTTATTTGAAACTGAAATGTTTTGTAGCACTATAAATCTATTTCTGTCATGACAACTCTCGGAGGGATTGGAATGGTAATGTACATGACAAAGTTAATGTATTTGGTCTTGGCGAAATAGATCTGCTACGCTGCTGCTGCGGCAGAACAAGTACCGAGACTTGCTACTGCCAATACATCCACAACATTCTGCTGTGTGCATGTAAGAAATATTGCTGCTGCAAATATACCATACATGAAATAACCCCCATATAGCATACATGAATCACTTCATAGCAGATCTATACAGGTGGAGCTGGGGAAGGTGGAGGGTTTCTGAAGCAAGCTGCACTGCTACGGCAAGCACTAGTCATATATTTGAATGTTGAGCAGCGAGCTCATTGGCTACCGATACAGGAGAGAACCAACCAGCCGTGCCATGTGATAATGATATCATTAGGTCAGATTGAGTTAGAGCTATCGGACTGCGCCATCTAGAGTTTCATGCCAGAACTC
Source organism: Sinocyclocheilus anshuiensis (assembly GCF_001515605.1). NCBI lineage: Eukaryota > Metazoa > Chordata > Actinopteri > Cypriniformes > Cyprinidae > Sinocyclocheilus > Sinocyclocheilus anshuiensis. The sequence continues at coordinate 41,891 of NW_015536514.1, read as the reverse complement.
TGTATTTACCCTTACTTACTATCAATTTTATCCATCCTTGCTAAATAAAAGTATTAATTACAGTAGTGTATATACCTTTTTCCCGCTCCTAGAATGGCCCAGACCTGAATTCCTACTGAACACCACTGGGATGAATTGAAATGCGAGCCAGATCCCACTGCCTGATCTCACTGATGATGTATTGTTAAACATTTCATTTTCAAAAGCATGGCAAAAAGCATGAATCCCTCTTCGAAACAGCTTCCACTCTTCTGGGAAGGCCTGTAATGCTGGAACATGGAAGCAGGGATTTGTTCCTATTCAGACAGAAAAGCATCAGTGAGGTCAGGCAGTGACGCCGGGCAACAAGGCCATTCCATCCCAAATACAGCTCTCAATAAACACAATCACTCACAAACTTTAAACATGTTTAGTGCAAATGATATACTATCAAAAGCTACGTTTGTTGAACATCCAAACATAACCCTGCGTTCACAACGTGAGCTCACCAGTGACAGTAAAGTAAATGTTTCTCACCAAATGTTATAACAGTAGATGAAGTAGAACAGTTGCAAGACTGTCGGCCAGGCCAAGTGCGGAAGGATTTTCTTTAGTAGCTAATCTGTGGATTAGCACCTGGAAAGTTTCAATTCCATCAAGGAACCAGTGAGTGTTATTTGCATTCCCTATTTGGCCAAAAGAGCACAACAGTAACAGCTCAACTCCCACGATGCATCGCCAATGACGTAATCGAGTCTCCCTATGCTCTAAGACACGTTAGAATTGTATATATTTGGAAATTGTGCAAATATTGTACTTGCATTACCCTACTCATACAGTACAGTTTTATAGCATTACATATGACTCTTTACCAATTTTCAAGCATTTTTTCTGCTTCAAATCAAATGTTGTGATTCGTCTCAGAGCTTGTTAGTTTGGTTCAACACAGAACTTTTTATTGAAGATTTTTTCAATCTCAATTAAAAAAAAATGGGGAAACTACTTCTAATCCCACAGCTGCTGAAAAGGGCTGGTTCCCAGGGCTTTTTCTTTTCTACCTAAATATCCAAGCCTAAGTCTCATTTGGTTTGCTCACTAAAGGTATTAAGGCACTAAAACTGCTTTGAAACAAATCATATTGTGAAAAGCGCTGTATATCAAACTGACCTGACGTTTGCTGAAGGTAGCGAGGGATTTCACCTTACGTCAACCCTTAATTGTCTTTATCCGGTGAGTCATCTGCACAAATATCACAGTATAAACACATACACAAGAATATTGCGTGTTTCTGGCATCACGCACGAGAAACTAAACAAGCCTCAGGACAGATAAAGAGTAAAGGAGAAACTGATGTCAGATCAGTGTTTACATACTGCAGTCAGAATTTTCTTGAAAAGGAAATTGAAAAAAAAAAAAATTCCCTCTGGGGTCCAATTAAAATGTAAAGTTCGTTTTTCATCCAAAAAAAGTATTAATTCAGTTTTTCATGACTGTGTAACACCTTCTGCCTCGTCTTTAGAATTACGGGGTAAAAAAAGACTATCTGTGCTTAAAAGTGTAGAAACAAACTGAAGATCAGACTGAAATTATCAAATAATATTTTTAAAAATAAATGTTGGTGTTTGTGTTTAGAAGTAATAGTATCAATCTTTTCTCATTGTTAGGAAGCTGAATGACAGGAAAAGGAATTGAATTGGAATTCAAAGAAATTCAGCAGAAGATACATCCATTTATCCATACATCTATCCATCCATACACCCGTCCATCTATCCATTTATCCATCCATCATCCATACTTACATCCATCCATCTATCCATCCATCTACCCATCCACCCATTTACCCATCCATCCATCCATCTATCCATTTATACATCCTTCCTTACATCCATCCATTCATCCATCCATCTATCATCCATTTATCCAACCATCGTTACATCCATCCATCCATCTATCATCCATATATCCATCCACCCTTACATCCATCCATCTATCCATTTATCCATCTATTCTTACATTTATCCATTCATCCTTCCTTCCATCCATCAATCCATCCTTACATTTATCATCAATCCATCCATCCATCCATCCATCCATCCATCTATCCATCCATCTTCGAAGTTTGGCGTGACAAACCTTTCTACATGAAAATGTGTTATATGAATTTCTTAAAATTTAAAATTAAATTCTATTCTTTACATTTAAATTTGAATTGCAGTTCTACATCCTGTTTGCTACCTCAATATCATTATTTGTTCATTTTCTTTGTTTTTTCTCAATGAAAAAAAATCACTTGCCACATGCCATCTTTGTAGCTTGGTTTTACTAGGAAAGAAGCTTTGACTTCTTAAAATTAAATTTGTCCTTAAAGCACATAGATGCGAGTTTAAAAAAAGTATTAGTTGAGATATAACCTCTTTAAACAAAGCATTTTAAACATGCTCACTCACACAACTGAATCATGACCTTCCTGAACACAAAACACACTGCCACAAAATGGAAATGGAAACAAACTGTGGTGGCCTGTGAAACAACCCTGCTTGTAAAAAAAAAAAAAACGAGATGTTGAGGATTATTTAAAGAAAACATCTCGTCACATCTGGCTCCGGGACTTTGAAGCTGGTGCCTTTCCCACAAGTGCTGGTTAACTACACAGTCCTACACAGCGGTGGGCCGGTCGGTTTGGCCAGCCGTCTGCCTCGTAATGGTGCGGCATGCCTCATCAAGATTGGCCCACTTGCTCTGGTCTCTGGAGCTTTAATCGAACTCGTCTGGGAGACAAACTAGCATACTTGCACCTTGATGTGTGCTAGATGTGGCTATAAAACACATTTTAAATGGTGGCATGCATAGCCTATGTCAAAACGCCCTTAACTTTGCAATTAGCTGGTCTTTCCCACCGAATTCACATGTGGGCCAGACTCTAGGTTTTACGAATCGGTCTACGTAATTGTGAGTGATGCCATTTGCAAAAATGAGTGGAATGTGATAATGCCTTAATATGAAGAAATGACAAGCATGCCATCTATGGATGAAGACATCCATAAACGCGGGATTAGCTTTGAGTGCCTATTCATAACAATGTCATATCGCATTTTGAAAAACTCATAAATGAATGAGAAACTTCCCTTTTGGCAAAGCGGAGCCTGGAGCATTTCTTAAATTCAATACAAAAGGCAGAATGTGGGTATATTTCACCCCGAATTGGATTAGCCGAATTGGATATAACGGAAAACGTAGAACTGAGACAATGACAGCATATAAATCTCATTACTCTCTCATCATTTCCATTGTTCTGAGGAGGTTTGTTTAAACTAGTCCTCCCCTCTCGGGCCTCCGCCAGTACATCTATTTTTACACAGCGGCGAATTTTCCAGAGCACTTGTTCGGTAATAACAATGACATTTTGGTGACCTTACAACACTAATTCTACACTTCACAGACCACAGACTAATATTCACACTGATTTACCCACAAAACCCCCTGAAAATCACCTCCTGATTACGGTTTTACACAAGTAATACAGGCCACTGCACACTTTAAACAAACACACTGGCCTCCAATATCTCTGCTTGGGTAATTAACTTCCTCTAAAGTCCTGACTCTGGCCCTGGAAGACATTGTTTAGGACTTTTTCAGTTTTAATATTCTGAAAACCACAACAAAGAAAAGTTACACTTCTAAACATAAAGGTTCTTTATTGGCATCAATGCTTCCATTAAAAACCGTTCACTGTCCACTGCACAAAAGGTGCTTTATAGTGGAAAAAGGTTCTTTATATTATTAAAATGTTCTTCAAACTAAGGAAAAATGAAACTGTTCACTGAAAGATTCTTTGGGAAAACAAAAAGTGTTTTTTTTATTCTGTGGTAGCCTTGGGAGGGGGAAAAATCTTTGGAACCTTCATTTTTATAAATGTATGACGTGAACTTAAGAAATATTTTAGATTGTCATACTGATCAAATAAGCAAATTAGTGACACCGATCATCTGAAATACTGCACAACACAACAAATTAGACATGTTTTTCATTCCAACTTTTCAGTTCAATTGTTATACTGATATTTACTTAGAAAAACGCTAAATTAAAGCAATTTCAGTTGTCTCGAATTTTAAGACATCATTGTATCCTTTTATATAATATCCATGAATTATTGAAACAAATAAATAATCAAAAACTACATTTTGTGGGTGCATTTTATGAAAACTATCAAAAAACTATTTTACACTAAAATTGAAAGAAATATTAGAAATATTTTCTGACATTTTCTAATATTAGAAATATGAGAAAATGTGGCCTATTGTTATGAGCATTATGCATTTACATTTACATTTTTATGCAATTATGGACCAATTCTCACTGCCATAAAGCAAAAAAAAAAAAAAAATGTTACTAAAAATTTTTATCATATCATTGAAAGATGGTAATTTCAAAACTCAAACGTAAAACACATTACTGTAATGACATTTTGGATGTAAAATGTGCTTACTTGTCATACAAATGTTACAATACAAAAAAGATCATGTGAGATACAGTTCTGGTGAAATTGCTGCTTCATGTTGCACTTGTGTCGTTTTTGGGAAGAGGAGATCTTCGAAAAAATTATGAAATCTAACAGTCCTCAGGATAAATGTGATGCTGAACGCTACCCACAAACTTGTCATGAATTATTCAAAACCATCTGCTACTGAACTGGAGCTGAAAAAGGATGGAGGGATATTTTGGGTTTCAGTGCATCTGTGCGTGCAAAAGAGTCTAATTCCCTTTCCTTCAAGATCCTTCTGCATGAATGTACAGTAGGATTCACCTGCAGCAAGCATTACCTCTCCAAAAGGAAAGGAATGTAGGAGTGTAGGGCTCTCGGTAGGTTAGCTACAAGTAGTGAGCTCGAATCAACATGTGAAAGGCTAAAAATATTAGAAACCTACAACAGAAAATGCTTTCCACTGTCTTTTACGAATACTTATGTAAGAACTAGGCAAAATAGCGAACAAAAAGAACCATATTTCAATCAAACATCCACTGTAGTCCAGTAGCTCCAAACTGTTTAACATAAGAACTAGTAGGAGTCTAGTTAAAAATACATATTTTCCACATTGATGTTCACCAAATGAACTCAAGAATGATATTTAATTATTTTCATTTATATGCACCTGTATAACAATAGCATACAGGACAATATTTACCATTTTTATAAAAATACTAAAACATTTAAATGCAACAAGGACGATTTTAAGTGTTGATTTTAAATGAAGTATTCAGAGTTTTAAATTGAAACTGAACATATTCAAAGACATGAATTGCACTTATCATTTGTAATGTCATTTCTGCTATAGGAATTTAAGATGCTATTAAAACACAATGCTCTCATAATCAAAAGAAACTCAGACATTCGTTTAATGACACATTCTTTGATTTAATTTTCTAATATTTTTGAAAGAAGTCTCTTATTTTCACCAATGATGCATTTATTTGACCAAAAATAAATACAGTAATATTGTTAAATATTATTACAATTTAAAATGACTTTCCTATTTTCATATATTTTAAAATTTAATTTATTCCTGTGATGCAATTTTGAATTTTCAGCATCATTACTCCAGTCTTCAGTATCACATGATCCTTCAGAAATCATTCTAATATGCTGATTTGCTGCTCAAGAAATATTTATTATTATTACCAAAGTTTAAAACAGTTGTACTGATTAATATTTTTTGTTGAAACACCAATACATTTTTAAGATTATCTGAAGAATAAAAAGTTCAAAACATTACAAATCTCTTTACTTGATCACATTTGATCAATTAAATGATTTGCCAATGAAAAAAAAGTATCTATTATTTAAAAAAAAAAACTTTTTGTATCTTTTTTGTAAATCTTTTGGTAATGCAGATATTAAATAAAAAAATAATCAAATCACATTTAAATCAAAACAATATTATTATCTCATTCACACCGCAATCATCAATCAACATTTGAATCTGAATATGAGATCAGAGATCCATACATCAACTATAGGGCTGGGTATCGATTCAGATGTCCTGATTCGATTCTCGATTTTTTGATTACATTCAGTGGATACAGTTTTAATACAAACGCTATTGATATTTCTAAAAAATGAACAGTAAACATCAGTTTACAAATGGGGAATTAATAAAAAGAAATTAAGCCACATGCCTGTATTTTAAACCTATACTTTTTTTTTGTATGGGTCCTTTTTTAAACAATAATAGGGCCCTATAAAATGTTCTTAATTTTTCTGGTAATCAGATGAAGACATAAAACATTCATTTAATTTATCCTAATCAAATGAAAATCAAGCCTTTTTATTTTTTGGCAAACAAAGTGCTGCACAACAGAGGTTTGCTGTTAAAATTAAAAAGAAAACGGATGTGATTATTCCTTTAAAAATAAAGATTTATTAATATTTATGGCTTTTGAGAATCAATATCGAATCGACGTCATTTAAAAAAACGATTAATCGAAAAATCTATTTTTTTGCCCAGCCCTAATCAACTACAACAGTTCAAACATCTATTTGAATAAAAACTTGTTTTGATTAGCACCAAAAAGTGTTCACAGAACAAATCTGTGTAAGTGTAAAGTGTAAAAGAGACCACACCAATATCAAACCCTTCTCTGTATTTAACTTGGATCTGGAAAGAAAACAAGACAAAAAGGCTAGCTGAAGTCACTGGGTTTGAATTAAATAAATGTACCCTCATTTGTTTGAGACAAGGATGACTCTTAGACTTACAAATCCAGGCCTTGGCTTTCGGCAGATTAAAGAGCCCAGAGAGACCTATGGCTAGATCTCCGCTAATAAAATTTGGGTGTTAAATAAACTGTGCTAGCGCCTCAAAAGGGCCTGTAGAGCCCTAACTAGCGCTGGCCGGGCTTCAGTCACAGCCGGGCCTGTCTCTGTGTTTATGTTTGAAGCAGGAGAGTTGCCTTCATGACGATTTCTTGACGCAAGATCCCCACAGTTCAGCCTGCCAGCAATTAATCACGGGGCTTGTTCGGGCTTGTGAGCACGATCTCCCCACAACCTGAGCCAGGAGACTTAGGAAACCTACTTGTGAGATCGACACAACGGAACAAAACTACCACCCAAGATCGAGAATATACGATCTGCCATCCTTCAACACCAAACAACACTTCCTCCTGCTGGAAAATAATTGAGCTTCATGACAGAAACGAACTTTCATGTTCCTTCATGGGCATGTGACGTGGCAAACGTTCTCGTTTCGGAGGAAAAAGGCCCTGAGAAACCAGATAAAAAAAAGTTTTGGTGATGAAAGACCACTCCTATATCATTTACTTTCCTATCAACAGAAGTACCCAGAGCATGGGATCCCTTCATGAGAAGTGGTGATGTAACGTAAGAGCAAGCTTCACACGACATCCGATTCATAAACAGGGAAAATTATTATTTAAAGATCTGAAGAAGGAAAAACTCTCTGCAAAACTCTCTCTCAAGTATGACGCAAAACTACAACTGAACAAACATGAAAAATGAAAACAACTTGCATAATGCAGTCGCTCTGATCTATATTGCAATTGCACAACCACACTTGAGATGCACTCTAGAGACAGACAGATATACAGTGGGTACGGAAAGTATTCAGACCCCCTTCAATTTTTCACTCTTTGTTATATTGCAGCCATTCGCGCTGAAACTCCAAATACGCCTCGCAGAAGAAACCCAGGAAATGCCTATAGCGGTAGCTTGATAAACAGAAGATTCAACTGCTTTCATTGATTCAACGTGACTAATAAACACACATAAATTATATTTATAATGCAATGCCTTTATCACTGCTTAAATACTATGAAATATGTTGCGTGCCTTATTCTGTGTAAGAA
>NW_015536514.1:28347-34033 GCF_001515605.1 Sinocyclocheilus anshuiensis | reverse complement strand
TTATTGTCAATTCTTCCACATGTACAGCACATACACACAGAGAATTGAAATTGCGTTACTCTCAGACCCTTGGTGCATACAGATAACACTAACAGTAGAACATATATATACACACATAGTATATAATTGGTACACCTATAAATGAATGTATGCCAAAATGAAATATGGTTCACAGAATAATTATACAACAACAATAAAACTAAATTGTGTTTTTTTTGTTATTGTTTTTTTTTTTTAAATAACTGCTTATTGTTTGACAACCTATATGCAGTACCAATATAAATTGTTTTAGAAATGCTTTTGTTCAATATTTTAGGTTGAACAATATAAATTAATTAAGTAATTATTAAATTACCTAATTTATTGATTTATTTATTTAAGGTCCATCTAAATCAATAAATAAACTTAAAATATTTATATAAACAGAACCTATAAACAGAACCATTGGCCAGAACTACATGTCTGCTCCTTTTAACAACATTCAAATTACAACACACGGTCATGACCTTTTGGCAACATGGCAATTTTCTCTTATTCCCAACAACTTAACCAGCTTTGAAAAACAAAAAACCTCCTATAGCACGAGGTTATTTAATGAATGGACACACTGACTGGAAGTCATGGAGACATAGTTTGGGTTTTATGGTGGAAAGAAGAATTCCCTGAAAAACCTGCCCTCTGAATGCCGAGAAAGAGATAATTACACATAATGAGACACAAAAAGCACTCAAATATCATGATTAATCTCTGTGAAACAGGATAGCTGCTCCAGCACAAATTGGTTTAATAGTTCAAACAAATGACCGCTGGATTAGACCAAATGCAGCCACCCAACAAAATGTCAGCTCAAAATATTAAGAAAAAAGACCATAGCAACAGCAAAAATAAGTTTACCCACTGTTTTATTATTGCACATAATATGGTAAAGTTTGTAGGACAGTAAATAAACCCTATGACAAGCATCCCATCAGGCCAGTGGAATACAAAATGGTAGGAATTAGTGATGCCACATAAAACTTTCAAGGAAAACATGAATCTATCACTGTACAGTGTACTCACATTTTACGAAAAACACATTATGATTCACATTTCAACCATCTAAATCTGTCCTCCCCTCATAAACAGCAGGACATATTTTCCACCTTCTCGTTTTAAATCTCAAACTTGCAAGCAAGCAAGAAAGCAAAGAAAACAAGAAAAAAGAATGAGTGATGGACGTTTACAAGCACGGATTTCCGTCAATCCAAATCAATTTAATCAATCTGACAGCAGATTCCAAATGTTTATACACTATCGCTCAATAGATTTATTTTAAATTAATGTTTTTATTCAACAAGGACACATTAAATTGATCAAAAGTGAGGGTAAATGTATAAATGTTACAAAAGATTTCCATTTAAAAACATGCTTTTCTTTTGCACTTTCTCTTCATCAAACAATCCTGAAAAACTAAAATTAAGCACCACAACTGTTTTAAACACTGATAATAATAAGAAATATCTCTTGAGCAGCATATCAGCATATTAGAACGATTTCAGAAGGATCATGGGACAATGAAGCCTGGCGTAATGCTGACAATTCAGCTTCACATAACAGAATAAATTACATATTAAAATATACTGAAATAGAAAATTTTAAAATTGTAAAAATTTTCACAATATTACTGTTTTGACTATTTTTAATACAAAAAATGCAGTCTTGGTCAGCATAAGAGACTTCTTTCAAAGGCGTTTAAAAACCTTACCAACGCCAAACATTTGAACTGTAGTGAATCTAAATAAATTCTGCTATCAGATGAAAATTTAAATTTTGTTAATATTAAACATTACCATAGAGTGAAAATCTTATGAATCCTGTCAGGCAAAGTGACCGATTCAGTTCATTTAAAAAGATGATTCAGACTAACTAACATTTTACACTAACATATCTAACATGAAAATATAGAAAAAGTCTCAGGAGGACACTCCATACAAAAGCTTAAAGGGAAAAAAGATGTTTTGGAATGATTTGGATTTGGAATAAAATTGGAAGGATTTTTTTCTCAGTTGAGGCTTTAACCTCCAATTAAGGTACAATCAGGTTATTGAAGGATTGTTAAAATGTGCCAATCTGTCATTGTACAGCATTGGGTTCTTTTACAAGAGAGGATTGTGAGTTATGACTTCTCAACATCTATCCTCATAGTCTGTTCTCAGGGTTTGATACCCTAGAAGAATCATTTTGGGTTCCCCAAAGAGCCCTTCAGTGAACAATTCTTAAAAGAACCATTTTAATAATCTAAAGAACCTTTTTCCAATATAAAGAACTTTGTGTACCACGCAAAGTTTCCATGGACGTTAAAGGTTCTTTATGGAACCATAGGTACCAACCTTTATTTTTAAGAGTGTATAATGCATAAGAAGACTAAGCAGTCTAAAAACAGTGACAGACTGCGATTACGAGTCTGCTGTAGGGGAGCTCGGTGCACTGGCGTCTGCATCTGGATCAAGTTGCATTCCCCATCCACCTGCCCTGAGGCCAACACACCATTAGTGCCAGTTGTTTGGAGCAGTAAAGCCTGCAGACTAGCAGCCCTGACGTCAGCCTGCTGGCTAAACTGGGCAGCCCATGCAACTGTGTACACACAAAACAAAAAATGTCAAACAATGGGCTCCAACACCCAGAAACGCAACAGAATGGAATGGGCTGTTATTCCCCAAGGAAGTCTGAACTTTGATACGGCCGGATCAAAAACATGTTTGCCAATCCAGAAGGTCTGGAGAGACATGAAAGCACATCAAGCTGTCCACCTTCAAATGCGCTGAGGGCCAATGAGATTGCCGAGCCTCAGGCAAAAGCTTCTGAGGTACTGAAATAAATACGAGACCAGGGATGAGCCCAGAGCGCTAGAGCGATATTCATCGTTACTGGCAAATCAGCCGATGCTTTTCATGTGGCTCCTGGGACGAGGACGGCAAGCTGACAATCAAATAGCTGCTTTCGATGGCACAAGCTCCAAATGGTATGGAATGGGATAGCTGGGAGAAAAAGGTTGAGTGGAGAAACGCACTGCTACACCAAATGTGTGATGAGACCTGAATGAACTAGAGAAAATTCATTGTAAAAGGTGATTACGAATATGACTGTTACAAAAAAAGTTGAGAGCATATGCAAAAACACAAAAGTTTGTTTAAATTTCTTTAAAAGATTAGGGGCCCTATTTTAACGATCTAAGCACATGGTCTAAAGCGCAAGGCGCAGGTGCACTTAGGGCGTGTCTGAATCCACTTTTGCTAGTTTAACGACGGGAAAAACGGTCAGCGCGCCCGGCGCATGGTCTAAAAGGGTTGTTCCTATTCTCTTAACGAATAATGGGTGTGTTTTGGGCATAACGTGCAATAAACCAATCAGAGTCTCATCTCCCATTCCCTTTAAGAGCCAGTTGTGCTCGTGCCATGGCAGATTCGCTATTTACACGATGCAAGCGCAAAGACTGAATGCGTCTCCAGAGAGGAAACGGAGCTGCTCGTGAGCGAGCAAATAGGTAGCCTAATTCTGATACATATAATGGATAGTCATTGCGACATGTAGGCATTTTTATATTTATGTAGCCTACACAATAATAATAATCTTTTACATTGTAATCCTTTATTTTTTTATATTTGGCATGTTTGTGTGCTGCTGCGCGTCCCTGTGTGTGTAATAAGCAGAGTGTACACGCGTTGTGGACCCGCCTATAGGTGCATATTACTAACGCGCTCTTTAAATAACAAAAAAAAAATACTGCGCCATTGACTTTAGACCAGGTTTTAGTTGGTCAATGGCGCAGTCTATTTCAGTTGCCTCAAAATGGCAACGTGCCAACAATGCGCCTGAACACATCTCGTTTTCAGACCAGCACGCCCATGAGTGCCAACCAGGGCTTAATTTGTGCCGGAACATGCCGGATCCTGATCCGGCACCTCCGAATTTGTCCGAAATCTGATCCGGACAAGCTGCGAAAAATTACTCAATTTGGTACTCGCGAGGCGGCGCGATATGCATGCTGTGGATGTCACTGTGAGCGCATAGGAGCACGCGAGTGTCGAATGGCTTAAACTTAAAAAGATGTGCAAATGATACAGTTTTGTGACGATGCAACAATGACTCGATTAGGCAATTGACAATTCTGTCGACTGTCCCGAAACCCGAACAAAAGTCTTGTATCGCAGCGTGCAGTAGTGCAGACGAGATGCGCTGTTGTGAAGCCGCTTTGAGAGTGAGAGAAGACGCGGTACAGCTGAATCACTCACGCTGTTTTCAAATGACTGATTTAATCTGATAGTATGTGTGGATTTATTTACTCATCTAACCTACATGCTCTGTTGAATATGTTTGCAGGAATTTCCCTTATTATAAATTCGAAAGAAGATTAAACATAATTCTATTATACAGATATTTAAGGAAAAAAATCCATGACTTTTCCAAAACTTTTCCAGGCCTGGAAATGGCGGTTTTAAAATTTCATGACTTTTCAATTTTTTTTCATTACTGTAAGAAGATGCACGCTGTTAATAACGTAAGCTGGTCTTCCATTGCGCGAATGCTCTGTTACCTCTCCCTCCTCTAATCATGCCGAATCCATCACCCCACTTTGTTCCGGGACCTCACAACTTACAAATTAATCACTAATGCCAAACCTCTACAATGCGCTAATAAATTCTCAGATTTTACTCGCCAGTGTGTGAGTTGGAGGCTAAGTATAAGTTAAGCACAGATATAGTTTCACTCACAGAACACTGACTGAGCGCTTCAGAGTTCTCTCTCCGTCAAGCGATCTGTGCTATTTTTCAGTTCATCTCAATGGATGCGCAGCGAACCTGTGTTTGACGTACCGTAAACTGTAGTGTGAAGGTGCCACTTTGCTTTTTTCTCACACGCAAAGAGAGAGCGAGCGCGAGAGAGTCTTACATACCACACAGAATTGACGCACTACATATAATCGATATTCTTTGTTGTATTTTCATGTCAAAATAACAGGAAAGTAGTTTCTTTTTTGTAGTTTCTTTGGAATTCTTCAGCTTTTAAGAACTGCCGCTTTCTCCGGTAGTGGGCGGAACTAATGCGCAAACGACAATCTCATTGGCTGGCACACCTATTATCGTCCCTGAATTGAATTCAGCAAATCACTTCTAGTGAATGCACACAACCTGATTAATATTCATGAATCCAGCAGCTCATTAATCCTTACTGCGTTTTATATTGTTCTTATTAGTAGAATTTGTAGTATTATTATCTTACTAGTATTATTGTACGTTTTTTCCCATTTTTTTACAGAAACACAGAATGACCAAAAAAGCACCACCACCAGTCCTAAGTTTAGTTAAAATTACTAATTTGCATCCATATATGGTTATTAAGTTTTAATTCAAATTACTAAAGTTCTATCATTAAATGATACTTGATTACCATATCATCATATTATAATGCTTGACTGACTGACGTTAAGAGTGTACTTTCATATATTTAAAAAGCTGTGCCATTTTACAAACACACACACATATATATATATATATATATATATATATATAATGGGGCTGTGCAAAAAATCGAATGCGATTTTCATGCTCATCTCGTCAGTAAAGCCGGTTCTGTGATTAGTAGTAAATCTCTAGCACGTGCGTTCAGATGGAGCGGCATTTACTACACAGAGCCGTAGTTCACTGAC
>NW_015536514.1:1366-28318 GCF_001515605.1 Sinocyclocheilus anshuiensis | reverse complement strand
TGATTAGTAGTAAATCTCCAGCACGTGCTTTCAGATGGAGCGGCATTTACTACACAGAGCCGTAGTTCACTGACACGCTTCCGCCTATGACAGTTGGCGGAAGTTATATAAAAGTGTTTATTACGTTTGAAATATGGATATTTTTCTTACAAAAACGCATGGATTCACTACAGAAGGCCTTTATTCACCGACCGGAGCCGTGTGAAGAAAGTTTATTATTAATGCGCGTGCTTTATTTGACGACTTGTGGACTGATTTTTAATATAACTCCGACTGGATTCGTCTGAAAGAAGAAAATCATATACACCTAGGATGCTTCGAGGGCGAGTAAAACAAGCCAATTTTCATTTTTGGGCGAACTAACCCTTTAAGTAGCCCTAATACCTGTGTACTTACATAGTAACTAGATGTGTAGGTAGTATGTAACCACAGTGTAAGTATACATTGGTACGTAGTGTCTAGAGCTGTAATGTTTGTGTAACTACACATATAGAACAACCCACTGAATGGTTTGTGTAAGTACAAATGTGTAATGTAATGTAAAGCCTAACTTACTTAATTACATGGTAAATCCATAGGAATTGTTTACTTAATATAAAGTGTAACACTTTCTTTACCAAAAAGTGCTGTTAGTTAGACCTGTTACACATTTGTACTTTCATTACCAAAAAGTGTTGTTAACAATGTCCTGTTACACATTTGTATTTACACTTACCATTCAGTGGGTTGTAACATATGTGTAGTTACACAAATATTAGAGCTGTACATACAATGTACCAATGTGTACTTACACTGTGGTTACATACTATGTACACATCTAGTTACTATGCAAGTACACAGGTATTAGGGCCACTTAATATAAAGTGAGACCAGATTTTTTTCAACACATTTTCAGTGGCCTCATCACCACATACAATTATTTTATAAAACATATATACTGTATAATATTTTATACAATTTTAAATTGTTTTATAAAATTAAATTTACAATTTATAGATTTATATTATTTTTATAATATTTTAACTAATTTAAACATACAGTTTAATATTTACATTTAGAATTGTTTTTATTATTTTATAAGTGTTTCAAATCATTTAATTTTTATATCAAATTATTAAAAAAATATTGTTATAATTATTTTAAAAGCATACACTTTACATATTCTTTAACAATCAAATATTATGTATCTGTATCTGTCAAGCAAAATTTATATCCAAAGGGTCCAGTATTTCCAGCATTTAAACATTTAGACAGTTTTCAAATTTGGGAAAGTATTTGGGTAACGTTTGAAAGCTAAAATATAAATGTGTTGTACCACATTGTCAGATTAATCAATTGACAAAAGGATGAGTGTCATAATAGAAGCATATGACTAAAAATAGCTTAATTTTTTTTATTTACCTACAGGCAAAATGATGAAAAAATGAAAGCAGAAACTCAAAATGGCTGCCGGCCAAAGCACTGCGGCACCACCCAGCATGGTGCAAAGAGCCTGAAAACCCAAACAACCCATTAGAAAAATAACTGGAGTCTGTGTTTACAAACACACAAAAACAAATGACTACAATCAGCTTCAAACAAACTGCATTTCAGGCAAAAGCCAACAAAGCAAGTCAAAAAAGATTTCAAAATAAATTCCGCATTTCTATTCCGCTGCTATGCGGCTGCTAAGCTCTGCTGAGTGAGTTTTATAACGTTGCAATATGGTTCCTATAAGTTTTCTGAGGTGTTTCTAGCACATTGCTATGTCGTCGCTAAAATGCTGTGAGTGGATTACTAGTGCGGTTTATGTAGTTTCTTGCTTTCCAAAAGAGCAATTCCTTGAATTCTCTATGATATTCTAGTCTCTAGATATGGCTTGGGTGTCTCTTTTAGCGCAACTTATTGGATTAAAATGGCAACTTATCGCCATTTTATTGTCCACATCAACAAACCACATGATTTCAGATATGTTATGGATTTCAGTGCCACTAATGCTGTGCTTTACAGACCCATTTTGCTTTTAATATCACCAAGTAATGTCCAAATGTTTCTCTTCGCAGATGTGAAGGGGGGGTCTTGAGAAGAAAGTTCACATTGAGGCACACTGGGTAATGTCAACAGATGCTGAAAGAATGTGATGTGGAAGAAAATGCAGAGAGTGAGAGAGAGATCAGGGAATGACCTCTTCTGATGAGAAACACCGGATTAGACTGATGCTGGCGATCCCGGGCTGAAATTGCTCTTTCAGACCCAAAGCGGATTAACGGACAGGATGTGTGACAGGTGACATCAGGCCTCCAAATCTCCAATCCAGCTCAGAGAGTACAAAACCATTACATCAAGCCTGGATTAGCAAAACAGACCACCAAAGATGAAATCTTGCTCCCTCTGAGAAGATCAGGAGAGAGATGATTGGCTAAAGAGTGTTGTTTCTGTGTTCTACTCATGCAGAGCAAAATGCTGCAGTCAACATCATTACATAAAAACATTCATATTTAGATGAAAGCCTGTCAATATTTCCAGTAAATATTTCAATATACTCATGCATACCCTACTAAATTTCCAGCATCCTTACTCCAGTCTTCAGTGTCACATGATCCTTCAAATATCATTCTGATTTGCTGCTCAAGAAACATTTAATATTAGTATAGATGTTGAAAACAGTTGACCTACTTAATATGTGTTAATCTTTTGTAACATTACAAATATCTTCACTGTCACTTTGATCAATTTAATGCATCTATTGTGAATAAAAGTATTAGTTTCTTTAAAGGGGTCATATGATGTTGCTAAAAAAGAACATTATTTTGTGTATTTTATATATAAAACATATGTTGTTTTTAATTATGGTCATGAAAACGTAATTTTCTCTTTAAATTAACTTTTATGCTTACATAAGTAAGACCGCACGGTAACTTAAATGATAAAATGAACAGCAAAATCCCATAGACTTACACTAAAGGAGGTATCCATTCATATCATATGGCCATAATTTAGTATTTATAATTTAGTGTATTATCATTCATGAATGTAAATCTTTAGTGTGGTTTAATCACAATGCCATCACCATAATTTTATAAAAGCAATAATCCAGTTGCATCACAGTGATTTTACCACAGCTAAGGCGGTTTTAGGCCAAGAACAGCACTTACTCATGGTAAAATCCCTGTAACTGACCACTCATGGCTCATTGCTTTACTAACCCAACGGCCACTCACAGAATGAAGCCGTACGACTATTGAGTGCTCATCAGTCTAGCGGATGATTCGATGAAAAAAGACAGCATATGAAACTCTATGACCTTTTCCTCTGCGAACACAAAAGGGAAAATATAAGCAGAAAGAGAGAAGAGGAAATATAAAGGAAGAGAGGGAGGCAGGGAGAAACAGCACAGCTTACGATTTTTTCCAAGAATAATCAAACTCCTCCTCGAGCTGACAGTTGGACAAGGCGGCCTTGGCAGAGTCGAGGGGACAGATATTTGAGTGTGAATCAAAAAGCTGCTCAAAAGCCTTCTCTGGCATCTCAAGGCTGATTCTCAACCCTCGAAGCCCAATCACATGCTATTCCTGTAGCAGAGAAACACTATCCTCCTTTACCGAGAGAAACAGGTTTGTAATGGCACATATCTGGATCACAAAAGGTTTATTTACAGACAGACGTAATTGAAACCGGAGCGGAGCTGATTCAACAGTGTTTATCTTGTTCAGAGACGAAAAGCACTGAAGGGCCACGGCGAGCTCTTACCTGGGCGGCTGTGGGAACTCATTGTGGCGACGGTGGCGGCTTTCTCTGAAGTGACTGGCTTGATAATAAGAGGAGTGTGTCCTGGCAGATGAGGATGTGAGAAACACCTCACGGCTCCTCTGGGGCTTGTTGGCTGGTCACCATCCACTGTTGAATTGGAAGACGAGTCAAAAGAGACGCGGGACAGGAAAGAAAGGACAATCTCAGAGGCTCATAGCGCCCCCTCTGGCCGAAATCCAGCTCTGTGTGTCGGTTCCTCTTCGCTCGATAAGAATGAACTGTCAAAAGAGCAAAATAAAAAACAGAAATTACACAACAGCTATAATTAATGCTGTCTGCATCTTGAACTGAAGTACAGCCTCTCAAGTGAGCAATTTGGAGCACTCTACATATAAAAAGCACATTAGAAGACTCAACTAGCATTTGATTTCAATAAACTTTGACGTTAGCATATTGCTAAACAATTCACTCAATACTCTAAGTGTAAAAATACATAGCATACACAAATATTGGGACTTAACAAAACTAATGAAAATAGTTTTTGTTAATTAAATTGTAGCTGAAATAAATTATGAATAGATGAAAAAATTTAAAATTGAAATATAAAAACTTCAAATAAAAACCTAAACAAAAATTAGATGTTTCTTTGACAACTAACAAAAAAAAAATTGTTTACACTGAAGTACTAAAATTATTAAAACTTAGTCTAATTGAAAATAAAGATTAGAAAAAAATAAAATAAAAAAAATATTCCAAAAGCCTATAACAAAATTACTAAAACTTCAAACTAAATTTAAAGTGCAAAATTTAAAAAATAAATAAATAAGATCATTTAAAGTACTAATAAATACTATAATAGTATGAAAATACTAAAATACAATTAAAATTACCAATTTTAATTAGTTTTTTTTTTTATTAGTATCATATTGACTGAACTTAAATATTTATATTCAACACTTCTCTCACTTCGTCCAACATCTTAAATATTTTTATAACAAATAGAATAAAATCTCATAAGTGAATGCTTTTAAAACACTCTGTATGCTGTCCAAACAGTGCTTTCGCAGGGTTTGACTTGCAATAAATTTCAATAGTGTTGATCTGTGCTGTTAATTTTCAGTACTGAATGAACTGTTTTTATAAATCAACATTCTCTCTATGTTTACCAGCTTGAATTAATTTTTTTGTTGCAATGCATTTTTCGATTGGCTTCTGTGTTAAACATGCGATGCCTTAGCATTCGGTCAACTGGAATGCCTTACAATGTTCCCTACGTAGGCAGCACACTAGGTTTTGTATCAGAGCCAGATCTGAAGTGCACGTCACTCAAGTGGGCTTTTCCTGGTTAGTATACATACAAGGCCAGAGCAGAAGGATGCCATGACACATTTTTGACACGCGGCGGGGCGGGTGTAAACCACCCTTTACCAATCTGCCACGCCGACACATTCCCTCCCAGCCTGCCATATTTCCTGTCACAAAGCTCAACAGAACTGACAATAACCATCACATGTCAAGCAGACGTAACGCAGCTCGCCCCACAATAAGTGTGTGTACATTTCTCCTTATGTCCACCTGGAACAAAGGAACCTGTCTGTCAGCATAACAACAGTATCTGGAGCAGTCTACCACACAGCAGGACATCACAGCTTAGCCATGTTATGTAACCATAAACATCAGCTTTTCCAAGAGGAATGAGGCCTAGAGTAAAGGAAAATCACTCAGTCTATGAGGGTGGGTTTACTCCAACACCATGCTTCTGACAAGCAGGGCTGGGTAACACTAATAGGGATGGGAATGGGAATCTGAGAGAATGTCCCATTTCAGGACCTTAACAATTCATTATAACAATTATTTTGGAAATTTTTACGAAGAAATCCCATCTCACTATAACTGGGCCCAACTATACACTAAACATGGCTAACAGTAAGAGTTCTCAGGTTCATATTGAGTTGCACGGGATGAAAATAATGACTTATTTTAATGAAACAAGAGCAAAGAACCGCAAAACCTGTGGGTGAATGAATTTTAGACTGATTCATGAGTCTTTTTGGCAAATTCATTAAACAGTCTTTCATTGTGAATCAGACTACAATTGAAGTGTAGGAAACGATGCACACACAAATAGAAAAATATGAATGCAAGTATCTACAGTGCCAATGTAATAGTGTAATCAAAAAATAATAATTTTTTACCCATAATAAAAAGATGCACACCTAAAACTAAAGACAAAAAAACATTCACCACACTCAGGGTGCATTCACACTTGTAGTTCGGTTCTCTTAGGGTGCGTTCACACTTGTCATGTTTGGTTCGATTAAAACGAACCCTGATGCGATTGCTCTGTTAGTGCGGTTCATTTGAGCATATGTGAACGCTGCCATTCGAACCCTGGTGTGCACCAAACAAGCGGACCGAGACCGCTAAAAAGATGGGTCTCGGTCCACTTCCAAACGAACTCTGGTGCGGTTCGAATGATATATGAACGCAACGCGGACCAAACACTTCTAAATGAACCAAAAACAGGAAGTAATGACAAGATGCGACGCTATGCGACATGATTTGACGACGCGGTGTAACCAAAACAAAATGAGCAGAGGGAAAATGTTGCGCAACGATTAGATAAAGTGTCTTTTATAAGCTCCTTGTGAGTTTGCAGGTGGTAAAAATAAAATTATATGTACACGCAAGAATGAGCGCGCTTAGACCAGCAGACGGCATTAGGTGTGTTCGACTTAAAGCGGCACTGAGCAGACCGATCGTTAATGTGTGCTTTGATATCATACACACGCGGCACCACTTTAAGTCTAACACACCTTTTGTTTGGGGTGTTCGGTGAGTTCTGTCATGATATATACGTCATTCAAGCCGACCAATCAGGCTGTGAACATATCACTATGCCTTTAGGTTCGCTGTCAAAAATGCTAATGTGAACACTAAGTGGACCAGGACCAAATGTATCATTTTCCTTTTTGGTCCGGACCAAATTAACCAAACTAACCGAACTACAAGTGTGAACACACCCTTAGTTTGTTTGGTCCGGACCAAAAAAGAAAATTTGGTCCTGGTCCGCTTAGCGTTCACACTGCCATTTTTGACAGCGAACCTAAAGATAGCGAACCTAAAGGCCATCTGCTGGACTAAGCACACTCATTGTTGCGTGTACATGATTTTATTTTTACCACCTGCAAACTCACGAAGACCTCATAAAAGGCACTTTACCTCCTCGTTGCTTCACGGTTGCCGTCTGCTCATTTTGTTTTAGATACACAGCTCGGTCTGCGTCGTTAAATCATGTCGCACACCGTCGCATCTTGCCATCACATCCTGTTTTTGGTTCGTTTGGAAGCATTTAAGTATCTTAAAGTCAACGTAAAGCATTATTTGTAATCCATTTTACTTCAAAACTTTGGGATTGTAACATTTTTCATATTTTTGAATGACGTCTTTTAGCTCACCAGGGCTGCATTTATTTGATCAAAAATACAATAAACGCAGCAATGTAGGCTAATTTATTCCTGTGTTGTGAAGCTGAATTTTCAGCTTCATTACTCCAATCTTCAATGTCACGTGATCTTTCAGAAATCATTCTGATATGCTAATTTGGTGAGAAAAAAAAGAGAAATATTTCTCATCAATGCTAAACAGTGGTGCTGCTTATTATTTTTGTGGAAAAGGCAAAAAAAAATTTAGGATTGTTTGATGAATAGAGAAAAGGAATAGAAAGTTCAAAAGAACAACGTCTATTTCAAACTTTTTGAAACTAAAATGATCAATTTATTTTTAAAAAACAGTACAGTAACAAACAGTAGTGTATGCAAAAGAAATCCTGGATTGGTTTAGTTATAAATTGTCATTAAATGGGGAGTCAGGCGGTTTGAATGAGAGTTTGGAAAAGGATTGGATTGGATTATAAAGTCAGACAAAAAGGAAAGTTAGAGTTAGTTTAGGGTTTAAATCAAAATAAAATTTTTATTAAAGATTATAAAGATAAACAACTGGAAAAACATGCACTGGTAAAGTAAGAACAGGAACATGCATTAAAAAAAAAAACAGGGTCAATTTTAATTTCATTTTGACTTTAGCCACAAGCAGAGGCGGACAGTAACTAAGTACATTTACTTGAGTATTGCAACTTTTACTTGTAATGGAGTAATATTTGACCAGCAGTATCTGTACTTTCACTCAAGTAATGGAATTGAGTACTTTGTCCGCCTCTGGCCACAAGTAATCAATAAGTGGATGCACAAGATTCATATGTCAGCAAATCAGACCACAATAAATTCTGAAAATGTATCATACAGCATATGAATAATTGGGAAGTGCACATATTATACTTTAGTGCTGTTCTAAATTCAGTCAAACCCATTGAAAACACCAGCTGCGATGAGGGAAACCATCACACAAAACACTCAAGGGCATGCCTGGTTTACATTTACACAAGACGACTCCAAACCACACATCTATGCCCTCAAAAATCACAAATAAAAACGAGACTGCAAGTACTCGAACCCAATTAAACGTGCCAAGAAAATGTGATTTAATCTTAGCAACTCCCAAAGCTGACGTGAATTTTTCACAGGAAAAGGTGTTGCATCACAGGCCCTAGAATGAAGCGAAGCATAAGTGAAAGTGAAAAAGTGAAGTGACGTGTGGCCAAGTATGGTGACCCATACTCGGAATTAGTGCTCTGCATTTAACCCATCCAAGTGCACACACACAGCAGTGAACACACACACACTGTGAACACACATCCGGAGCAGTGGGCAGCCAATGCTGCGGCGCCCGGGGAGCATTTGGGGGTTCAGTACCTTGCTCAAGGGTCTCACCTCAGTCGTGGTATTGAAGGTGGAGAGAGCACTGGTTTTTCACTCCCCCCACCGACAATCCCTGCTGGACCTGAGACTCGAACCCACAACCTTCGGGTTACAAGTCCGACTCTCTATCCATTAGGCCACGACTGCCCCATTTTTAATACTCACTTTTAATCTGTTTGTTTCAGAGAAGCACGTCTCTGCAGAACCCCACACAATCTTTACGGGACGTCTGATTTTCCAGATTTCCTCTCAAAGAAAGTATGGCTTCTCACTGGGGCCAGGTGGCATGGATTACATGTACTGGAGGGAGTTTAGTTCCAGCTCCTCCGGCAGTCTTTTGCACTTGCTGTCATAACATGTCTCACATGGCGCCGTTCCAGCCCCATGAGCGTAATAAACAAAGAGAGAAAGTGGACGTGCACGGACACAGTGAATAAAGATCTCGAGTAAATGTGAGAATGCATGGGCGGAGACTTGGGCCACAATGACATATTTGTGCACAAAGTTGTAGGTAAAGTGTACAACTGAAGAAATGCCTATTTTATCAATGCATATTTGAAGAAGGAATGACAATTTAATGATTCTGGTCCCAATTTGGGTTCGGATTCAGGTTCCTTAAAGATTTTTTAGATTAGGGTTAGTTCTCAGATATAAAACCTAAATAAAACATAAGAAATTACAATTTCTAATATTTTTTTAATCAGTGCATGTTTGAAGGAATGGTAATTTTAATGATTCTGGTTCTGAATCAGATTCAAATTCAGGTTCCTTAATGGGTTTTTTCCCTCAGTTCTCAGAGAAGATTAAAAAAAAAAATCAACAAAACTGAAGAAATGGCTATTTACAGAATAACATTTTTTATCAATGCATGTTTGAAGAAGGAATGAGAATTTAACGATTCTGGTTCCGATTCAGATTCGGATTCAGGTTCCCTAATGATTTTTTAGTTTCTCAGATTTCAGAGGAGATAAAAACTAAACAAATCATTGTTTTTTTTTTTTAAATGAAGTATCATTTGTAAGAGTGACGGTTACTAAGACTTCAAATAATTGAAGAATCGATTGAACCAATTCAGTAAGTCATTTCATGATTCAAATCAATGATTCAAATCAATAACTTGATTTAACTCAATTTAAGACAAATTGATTCGAGGAAAAAAAAGAAAAAATATATATATTTTTTTTTTTATTTAAGTGTAATTTATAACAGTAATGTCAAAATGTACTGAGAATTACTATTGATATTATAATGGATATTGAATATTAAAAAAGTTAAATGTTAATATTTTGAAAGACAAAATTCTGGTCCTATTTGTGAACAAGTGACTCTTTTGAACTGGTTCTTTTTAGTGAATCAATTGAATTGTTCAAAGAGACTTAGTACTGACTTATTCATCGAACCATAATTCACAGTAAATAACTATGAATCTGAAAGAATAAAATCAAAAAACACTTTGACTAAAATTCAGTGAGTTACAGATTCAAAATGCTTTGTTATTCATTATTCATTCATTCTTTTTGATTCAATTGAGTCATTTGTTTACAAATCAGACTACTTTTTTCCTATAAACAAAAACGAAAAAACATTTATGTATCATTGAGTTACATACATTTTATTTATAGTCAAGAAACATTTTCGCGATTCAGTGAGAGTTATTTAATTCAGTGAACGATTCAATAAATAGAACCATTCTGTTTGTTTGAACAGTGCAAAGCAGAAATTACACAAAAATTACACACTTCACCTTTAAAAGCTGCCAAAGAAAGCCACTTCTCCAACATCATTTGCAGTGGTGTCCGTCTACATGAGGCGTAATGTTTTCCTGAGAGTGTTTAATGGAGTGAGCTTCCTCCCTGACCCGAACTGAACACTACAGCTCAGTCACTTACTCCCTCACGCCTCAGAGATCACTGACCGACCACATTCGTCCCAAACCACAAATGGCCCCGGCAGCAAGACCAGCGCGACCGTGTGAACCGCAGTGACTCAGGGTTGACTTGAGGGCAAACCCTGATATAAAGTCAAAGTAGCATTTAAAGAGCCACAAGGAAAGAGACGTTTTCCACCCTGAGCAGCACTGCTATTCTCAGCTCAGACCTATTTTAGTAAAGGGGTATCTCTTGAATTTACATCACCATGTATGAGTGTGTCAAAACATGTTAACTGCACTGCATCACAAGAGGTCAAACATCGTCTGGGAAAACTGTATTAACTTGTGCGTTAAATTTAGGCACTGCCATCCATGATATGCCTCGTAGGCTGATTTGAAGATGATTACTGCTTTAGATTACCCTCCATCTTTCCAAACGGCTGGTTTCTACGCTCTGTGGCCATCACACTCTGTTAGTTATTTCAATCGTGTTGCTCACGTACTAAAACAACACGAGTCCTACTTCTCAGGTGTCAAGAGGCGTCTTCTAACACAGACATACATGGATGAAATAACGTCTGATAAATGACAAGATAATGCACACACAAACGATTCAAATGAAACGTATCTATCTGAAAAGGGTTTCTGACGTATGCTGAAAGTGCAGTTTGGTTGGGTCGATACTAAAACGCTGGCTTTGATATGGTTAGGAATCTTTAGATCAAGTAAATAAATATAAATAATATCTCAACAATAAATTGAAGTATTACGACATTTTTTCTTTGGATTTTGAGTACAAAGTGGACATGTTTATTTAAAAGCAATTTTATGAACTTCATATCTACTAATAATAAACTTATATATCACCATTAAGGTGCTCCAGCTCTCTAGACATCAGACAAGACCATTTAAAACCCCTTATTCCAGGTTTTCCATGATCACGGGAACCATTCAATACGTAACAACTTTAACGAGACATGTTACACTAAGATATTTAAAAAGAAATCTGAATTGGAATGCTGGCCTAGTTTTAAATAAAACTGTGTCAAGAAAGCGGGGCGCAATGCTAACAGATAGCTTCAGGACAAAAATCAGCCAAAGTCGGTCAAGCGTCCACCAACCCTGACTGCTCATGTCTGGGGGTGCGGGTTTAACCTGAGGGAAAGAGAAGACACGTACATACCCTCAGCGACATTTCGCTCTTACATCATCCTGTCTGGGACAAAAAAAGTGAGACATGGCCGACCAGCCGTCTAGGGTCACCATCATAGAGGAGCAGATCTGATACAAGCCGACAGGCCCGAAGAGAAAAGCCACGCTACAAGACATCAGCAGGAAAATGACACCCAATCCAATATGACAGAACGCCGCCTGTGTTTGTACAATAGTCGCCGCTGCTCGCTCATGTATGCTACACAAGCAGGCCAAATATAATAGCAGTTAGCCATTACGCAGCACTGACGGAGCTAATAATTGTTTAAAAGCTACTGTGCTTTTGATCAGAGTGACCATTTATTGTTTGGCAAGTCTGAATGAGTCAAAGCTGAGAACCAACATAGAAAGCAAAGCCTTTGAGAAGGTGGTTCCACGCCTGACCATAAAAATCTCTTGTTCCCAATGTCTTTGCCTCGGCTAAACCCCAGCTAAAGCTCTTTGTGTCACATTCCATTAAAAACGACAATGTTGCGCAACTTTTGAGAGAACCGTGTTGGAAAGGAACTCCATGTCTACTCGCAGACAGGCAGTGATTTTTAGTTGGGTTTCTCGCCAGGGCTGACGTGGTAAATGGTGTTGTGTGCCATTAAATTTACTCTTATGCCACTATGCCCAAATGTTCATTAAGGAATTCACTCAATCGCTGACGTCTTGGTTTGGCAGTGTAAACTAGTGCAAGATGTGTTAAAAAAATGGGTTGGTGAGCAACAGATTGCGTATGTTTAAACCAGTGATTTGGTGCAGTAGGTGTTCATTAAAGGAATTAGATCAGCCGAAAATGAAAATTCTGTCATTATTTACTCACCCTCATGTCGCTCCAAATCCATAATCTATTTTTTGTGTGGAACACAAGAGGAGAACTTTTTGAAGAAACTTTGCGCAGCTTTACCAGCAACTACAGCTGTCATTAGGGTTATTAGTATTGAATTATACTAAAACTATTAAAACTCATTTTTGTTCACTGAAATTAGGCTGCAACAAGATAAAACACAAGTATTAGATGCAAAACTTAAACTACTAAATGAAATGTAGAAAAAAAAATGAAATTAAATGAGTTTAGGTTGATTACTAACTGGAAATTAATAAATTTAAACTGAACTAAAACTAAAACTCATAAAATACACCTAAACAGTAAACATTAAAAACAATAAACAAACGATTAAAAAAAAATAAGAAAAAGTGTATTTAACAATATCAAAAATTAATATTACAAATTAAAACCAAAAATAAAATGAAAATATAAAATCTCTATTCAAAATATTTATAAAAACGGTAAAAATAATCCAAAAATACTAAAATAACTAGCTGTCATCAGCTCAAAAATGAAAAATAAAACATCATAAAAGCACATGGAAGTAGTTCAAAAGATTTTGTGTGCTATATTCCAAGTCTTATGAAATATATGATAGCTTCATGTAGGAATAAATCAAAATTGAGACCATTTTTTAAATTGTAACGCAACTACGAATGAGATTTTTAAGAGATATGGCATATGAGTTTTATGCACTACTACGTTATGCTGCCATAAATGAGAATTTGTGGATCATTTACTCGTTGTTCTAAAACCATATGCATTTCTTTCTTCTGCAGAACACAAAAGAAAAAGACATTTTGAAGAATGTTGGGTATCAGTTCCAACTGCATGACTTAAACTGCATATCTTCTGTCATGTTTCACAAAAGAAATAAAAGTATACAGTTTTGGATTTGGAATGACAGCAAGTAAATGATGACATAATTTGTAATTTTTTGGGTGAAATACCCCTCCAACAGTTTTTTAGCTATATTCTATCTTGGAGCTTGACAGTGATGGTCACAATGAATTGTTAGAAGAAATTCACCTTTTGCAAAAAAATAACAATGTAGGAACTCATACAGGTTTGGGACAACTTGAGAGTGAATAAATGATGACAGAGTTTTTATTTTAAGGTGAACTATGCCTTTAAACAGTCCGATGAGCATCAGTTGAGCAGCAAGAATTCAACATCTCCATTTCCATACAGGCCTGTGTGTTTTCAGATAAACAGAGAGCAGGAAATGAGCCTTGCGACTGTGTGCCTGTCTGGACTTTATGAGGGGCAAAACAATCATCACTCACTCTCTCACCGCGGTCATTCACTTTCCCTCGGCTGTTGTCTGCCTTCTGCGTCCTCCGCTCAGTCTGCCAGCCCGGCGGAGCGTTATAACAGTTTCATGAGCTAGGCCAGAAGGGTCACAGTTAGGTGACAATGAGGTTTATATCACCTTGACTGATGCACTGCCCACAAACACTCAGTTTTCATTAAACTCATCATATAAACAGACAAGCTTTTCATTATTGCAATCTTGGGTTTCGGACAAACACAGATTGCCAAATGAACCCAAGCATCGCCAAGTTCTGCCAGAGCACAACGGAAAACCAAACAGGCACTTCAGCAAACCAAAAGTGACACAGACACTAAATGATTCCACACTGAGGGGACAGCATTCAAACCACTCATTCTAATATCCAAAAATCAAAAGTCTGTAATTATTTACTCATCCTTAAGTCGTTCCAAACTAGGGCTGCACGATAAATCGCATGCGATATTTAACGCACATCTTGTCAGAAAGTCGGTTCTGTAATCAGCGGTAAATCTCCATCACCTGCGGGCTTTCACATTGAGCAGCATTAACTACACAGAGCCGTTGTTCACTGAAGAGTTGCGCAAAAAATCGCGCGAATATGAACGTGGTTTTGCGCAACTCGTCAGTGAACAACGGCTCTGTGTAGTTAATGCTGCTCAATGATTACAGAACCGGCTTTACTGATAAGATGCGCGTTAAATATCGCATGCGATTTATCGTGCAGCCCTATTCCAAACCCATACGAATTTAATTTTTCTGTTAAGCATTAAAACTTAAGATTTCAAGCATATTCTTAAAAATGCTCTGCAGTCTGCACTTTTCCATATAACAAGTGATGGTTGCTGTAATTCTCCAAAAAGACAAAACAACACCACAAAAAAAGTATCTTATATGGCTGCATGATTTGGGGACAAAAAAACAAATTGTGATTTTACTGATAACATTATTATTTTTTTTTAATTATAAAATAAAATTTGGCCAAAACTTTTGCAATAATAATAATAATAATAATAATGATAAATTATTATTATTGTTGTTGTTTTTGTTACTAAATAAAATATTAAAATAAGAATTGTTTTTAAAAAGAAAGAGTATTTAAAGGGATAGTTCACCAAAAAATTATTTTGTCATCATTTACTTAGCCTTATATTCAATTAAATCAAGCCATAATCGCGATTTCAGTTTTATTTTGATTAACTGTGTAGCCCTTATATATGACTGACTTTTCTGGGGGGAAAAAAATAAGCAGGATGTTTCTTCCATATAATAAAAGTGAATGGGGACAAGAGGCTGTCAAGCTCCAAAAAGGACAAAAAAGCACCACAAAAGCAGTCCAAATCAATCTTACACTTTTTACCAGCCTTCTGAAGGCACATGAACACATTACGTGAGGAATAGACTGAATTTAAGTCGTTATTCACTAAATTGTTGCTTGTCAGTCATGGTCACCATTCACAGTATGGAAAAGAGGAGTTGCACATTGTTATAAATATCTCCTTTAGCACTCCACAGAAAAACAAAATCACAGAGGTTTGGAAAAACACAAGGGTGAATACATAATGACAAAATATTCATTTTTGTGTGAACTAATCCTTTAAGGAGTTAAGTATCCAGTAACACAGCAGACAACACAAGGCCTCAGGGACATTAAGACAATCCTCTAAATAACACTGCTTGTGAAAAACATTCAATTTTCCAGTTAGGGGACAACCTTTCTACGGATCGCCAGTCATACTTGTCATCTGTCCAGCCGCATTTACCTCCTACAGTAACGCCCCGTCTCCTGTTAGAGCTTTTCCTTGCTAAGTATCATGTAAGAGCGGCTAGAGCCAAATTCTGGAGCCCTCTCTTTCCTCTTCAGCCACAGATGCGGCAAACGGTGCAATCTGCCAATCTCCATGAGTCATCCAGCACTGTTAATTATGTACCCTAAGGAGTAGAATTGATTAGCGAGGGTCTCAAACTGATTTAACTTGTTATTTGAGACTATATAAAGCGTGGGCCTAAACATTGCCATTTAGTCGCTTTCACTAAGCACTGTCGTTACTCAGAATACTACTTTGCCAAGTCACACAGACTGGATCTGTGGACAGAGAAACACAGATAGGATAAATGATGCTGCATGCGTTTCAAGGGGAAGAGGTGTTGTATAATTAATTACTCAATCATAGACGAGTCCCCATGGGTTGACTAGAATGTCAATCAGTATGGCAAGCCTACAAATAAACTGTTAGCACAAGAACAGAGGTGCAAATTAAACGTCAAGCCATTAATGGAAGCATAGATAAAACACACAGTACCGTTCAAAAATTTTGCTCACCAAGACTGCATTTATTTTATTAAAAATACAGTAAAAACAGTAATACTGTAAAATATTATTACAGTTTAAAATAAATGTTTTTTATTTGAATATATCGTATAACGTAATTTATTCCTGTGACAGAAAAGCTGAATTTTCAGCATTATTAGTGTCAAATGATCCTTCAGAAATTATTATAATAGGCCGATTTGCTGCCCAAGAAACATTTCTTGTTATTATCAATGTTGAAAACAATTATGCTGCTTAATATGTTTGGGGATACCATGATATAGAATTCTTATATGAACAGAAAGTTCAAAAGAACAGCATTTATGTATGTATGTATGCATGTATGTATTGTGTTGTATTGTATTTTAAAACATCCTTGCTGGATAAAAGTATTAATTTCTTAAAGGGGGCATATGATGTTGCTAAAAAGACACATTATTTTCCACATACTGTACATTATTGTTTCTCCTCTATGCCCCGCCTTTCTGAAACACGTCGATTTTTACAAAGCTCATCGGTCTGAAAAGCGAGGTGTGCTCTGATTGGTCAGCTATCCAGTGCGTTGTGATTGGGCGAATACCTCAAGCGTGTGACGGAAATGTTACGCCCCTTGCCATAAAATGTTATGTCCCTTACCATATTGTGATGCCTGCGGCAACCACATGTGACGACCCGGGCTGGACTCTGCTTCGTCCACGGTGAAAGCCGATCCGGTGATCACCAGCGCGAAGTTGATGTATTTCATTAGCGACCAGCACGGATCAGCTCCAAGCATGATGAAGCGGTTATCGTCCTCTTTTGGAAGGTCAAACAAAGTAGTTTCGCTTTCACAATGAATCACACAGTGCCTTCACGACATGGCAGCGGCGGCAACAACAATACTACAGCGAGAATAAAAGTTACGGCTTCTTTCTTTGCATGAACATTTGGGCGGCGTTATGCAAATCTTCCCACATCGTGACGTAGATATGTGGGGGCGTGTTAGAACGAGCCGTTTTAGGTAGGCGTGGTTGACTCTCAACTTTTATAAAGAATATCTCTTTGAATTTGAGACTTTAGTCTTTGCAACTTTACAGATCTTCTTTATGCACCAAGAGCTTGTAACACTCCAAAAAGAAAGGAAAAATTTAAATCGTATCATATGACCCCTTTAAAAAAAAAAAAAAAAAAGCTCCAAACGTTTGAACATTCACACTTCACCCCAAAATCCAAAAAGAAAGTAAGAACTTATATTTGGTAATACAAAAAAAATTTTTTATCTATCATTTTTAGGACCATCACTTTTTTGCATTTCTATATGTTTTTGCTTTTGCTTTTGCTTTTTACTATAAGTTTTTTTTAATCCAACCATAAAATCTAATTATCATCATGCATTTGGACATTTTTTGTAGACCTAATTCTCAATAATGATTTTCATCAGATTATCATCACTGTAATAGAATTATTTGATTTGAATCAGCAAATATAAAGCCATCACATTTTTTTTTTATTTTGCATTACAGTAATGAGAATGTATGAAAACCATGAGAGCTGAGTGGAAAATGGCATTACATTACATTACATTCAATCCGAGCAGCTGAGTCCTTAGCCATCTTCAAGAATCGGCTAAAAACACATCTCTTCCATCTTTATTTGACCCTCTAACTCTAGCACTCTCTATTCTAATTCTATTCTATTTCTATTTCAATAATATTCTATTTCTAATTCTATTTCCCAAAAAAACTTGCCCCTTTTTAAACTTTCACTCTATTCATTTACTAACTGCTTGTTTTCTTTAAAAAAAAACTAACACTAGCTTCTCTATTCTTTTTGTATTCTATCAGTTTTCTTTTTATTTATTATACATTAACAAAAAGCAAAAAAGGCCTCTAACACTAGCTTGTTCTATTCTTTTTCTATTCTATCGGTTTTCTTTTTATTTATTATATAATAATAAAAAAAAAACCTTGCTACGTGTGCTGTGTTAAGCTAACTGAGACTTGTTACAGCACTTGTATATTATTGCTCTTTTGTTGATTTTGATTGCTTCTATTGTCCTCATTTGTAAGTCGCTTTGGATAAAAGCGTCTGCTAAATGACTAAATGTAAATGTAATGTAAATGTAACATTTGCATCAAACTTAAGTCACAAAGCAGAAAATCTTAACAGACTTTTAAAAAGCTTCATTTTCTTTAAAGGGGTCATATGATGCTTTTTTAAAGATCATGCTGTTCTGTTGTAAGTAATCTTAAAGATTCCTAAATGCATCTACTTCCGGAAGGCCAAATAAAGTGCTTTTGCTTTCGCCTAGAAACACACAGCGTCTCCCTGACATGCTGCTTCAACACTAACTGCTGTTACTGAAACCACGCCTTCTTTCTTTGAGTGCACATTTGGGCCGCATTATGCAAATATTTCCACATAGTGAGGTAGATATGTGGGGGCGTGTTAGAATGAGCCGTTTTAGGGGGGCGTTGCAGAGTCTTAACTTTGATAAAGAATATCTCTTTGGTTTTGAGACTTTAGTCTTTGCAACTTCAGGGATCTTATCTATGCACAATCAGCTTGCAACACTCCAAAGAGAAAGGAAAACTTGAAATCGCATCATATGACCCCTTTAAACAGTATATTTATCATTTCTTTCATTGATGAAATGAGACCCTTGACTTGAAGAAAAAAAATCAAGGAAAGCAAAAATGTTCAAAAGTGCTATATAAAACAAC
Source organism: Sinocyclocheilus anshuiensis (assembly GCF_001515605.1). Lineage (NCBI taxonomy): Eukaryota > Metazoa > Chordata > Actinopteri > Cypriniformes > Cyprinidae > Sinocyclocheilus > Sinocyclocheilus anshuiensis. The sequence goes on along the minus strand of NW_015536514.1, from coordinate 9,572 downwards.
ACAAAACCCCAAACATGGTGCGCACATTATTTTTTTGTTTGTTCGCAGAAGTCAAAAAGTGCACAACAGGGGTCGTGCAAGACTGGATTAACTATCGGCTGCCAAGTTCTCAGAAAGCTGCTTTGACCTTCTTCCTGTGGGGCCTGGAATTTACAAGGTCTGAGCACTGGTCCTTGAGAGCCGGAATGTGGAAAGACGAGCGAGCTTCCTACAGACTGTAATTAAAGCCTGGATTTATATGCCTGTGCATGATGCCACATGTTAAAGCTTCAACCACCAGCTATGTGTGATAGCTGCCCAGACCGACAGCATGATATAACCACCAGCGGACAACACGGTCATCATTACTCAGCTCAGAACATGAAAACAACATTACTATAATCTCATCCTCATTTCTGATAATAGAATGCCTACTTTGTGCTACAACCAAAAGTTACAGAATCAATATTATCCGTTTTGATTAAGTTAGTTGACCATTTTTAAAGAATTTTCATGAAAGGAAAGGTTAATTTCTAAATTGATATTATTATTTTAACATATAAAGCATTTTGATTGAGGGGACCCCCAAACGTAAAGAAACTACAGCCAATCTCAAAAAATAAGGTCTATATGAACTAGAAAAGAAGCACTACTTGGAAAAAGCAACAAAATCCTACAAAAGGAAATCTATGATTACTGAAATAAATAAATACATAAATACATCATAGAACAACTCTTAAAGGAAAAGTTCACCCAAAAATGAAAATTGGCTGAAAATACTCACCCTCAGGCCATCCAAGATGTAGATGAGTTTGTTTCTAAATCAGAACAGGTTTGGAGAAATTTAGCATTAAATCAAATGCTCGCCAATGGAGTGAATGGGTGCCATCAGAATGAGAGTCAAAACTACTGATAAAAATGACACAATAATCTATGACGTGCATTCAGTCCATCAATTAAAATCTTGTGAAGTGAAAAGCTGCATGTTTGTATTAAACAAATCCATCATAAAGGCATTTTAAACCATTACTTCTGGCCAAAATACAAGTCCATAATCCATAATAACACTTCCTCCAGTCCTGTTTTCCTCTCACATTAAAAAAACCTCAGACAAGTTTGTTTAGAACTGGTTTGGACTGTTTTCACTTGTAAATGGTGCTTGATCTCTGCATATTTCTCCCGTTTCAGACTAGACTTTTTCACCGGAGAAAGCAATATTGTGGATTATGGATTTGTATTTTAACCAGAACAACTTCCATGGTTCCTACCTTAATGTTGAATTTGTTTATTACAAACATGCAGCTTTGTGCTTTACAAGATGTTTACTGATGTACTAGAGTGGTGTGGATTATTGTGATGTTTTTATCAGCTGTTTGGACTCTCATTCTGATGGCACCCATTCACTGCAGAGGATCCATTGTTGAGCAAGTGATGCAAAATTTCTCAAAATTTGCATGAGAAAACCAACTCATCTACATGTTGGATAGCCTGAGGGTGAGTCAATTCTCAGCAAATTTTCATTTTTGGGGTGAACTGTCCCTTTAAATGAGTATCACCAGTCATCATGTATGTGGGATCATAACTTCCACTCAGAGAACAGAACACAACACACACTATTTATTGGTTGAAACGTCACAGGTAACACATATCTATAATGTTCAACCAGGAGTTGCAACAATCATCTTTTTATCTAATACTGTACAAATTAAACAGCTGTTTGAATCATTTAAGGTGCAAAAAACTACCAAATCCCAAAACATCTCATGAAAATGTGTAAAAAATTACACTGGTAATCAGTAGTGGACAGAAACGGAGTAGTTTTAATTCGTTACTGTACTTAAGTACATTTTTCAAGTATCTGTACTTTACTGGAGTAGTTTTATTTTGAGTAACTTTTACTTCACTACATTCCAAAGCATAAGATCGTACTTTTTACTTCACTACATTTCATCAAAAATATCGTTACTCCTTATAATATATCACGTGCTCTGACATGCAGAAGCGGTGTCTGATTCAAGAACGAACTGATTCTTTTCAATTAACCTTTTAAATCGGTTCGCAAATCACACCAAACGATTCATTCACGAAATAGAATGAACCGATTGCAGCTGTTCTCGAGTCGACAACTCACTGATTCAAATGAACCGTTTAGTGTGAGTCTCCAGTGAACTGAATTCACAAGTAAGAACCGCGCGCGCGACTGATGCTGCTAAATTGACTCCATATAGTGGTTATTTTGGGAAAATCCCAGGTATTTTGAGCAGTAGGATTATAAAAAAATATGTGCTCATATAAAATTAAATTAAGTAGCCTATATAAAATTGCAAAATCAATCTATCAGTACTTTTTTTCTTAAGTACATAAAAAATCGAGTACTTTTGTACTTTCACTCGAGTAGAATTGAAAAAGGGAGTACTTTTACTTTTACTGGAGTAATATTTTATTATATGTATCTGTACTTTTACTCAAGTACTTGATTTGTGTACTTCGTCCACCACTGTTGGTAATGAAAACTGATATACTGATCATAGTTGACCCTGTCAACATGTCAAACTGTGTCAACTCTGTTTCCAAAAAACTGCTGCAGTGTCAACACACTCTCTCTCATACTCATATACAAACATATACATATATTATGATAACAAGCTGTAGTTTATTATGATTTTAATAACATTTAAAACATTCTTTTACTGACAGAACGCTCAAAACTTTTTAAATATCACTTCAAAATCAAATTTTCAAAATGATAAAAGCGCACATTTTATGGAATTACCATTACATAGTCCAGCCCAAAATGCCTTAATTATAACCTAAAATATGTTAGCTTATTAAAAATCTATCTTTATGATTCTCCATAACCTGCAGGTATGAAGAAAACGCATAAAATGAAACGTGACACAACTAACGTTACTCCGAAACGAGTTGCGATTCAACACACACACACACACACACACACACACACACACACTGTTTTGATTGTTTCATCTGATCGCGCACAAGTTTCTTTCTCTTACTGAAGCGATCAGTGAATTTAAGGATAAAATCACTGGAGAACGCATGCGAATCGTCGCTCACCTCTCCGCAGCTCCACCGCGATCGGACGCACCGCTCCGGACTTTATTCCCGTTGGAGAGCGCGCCAAAGACGAATCCACTCGCCGACGGATTCCGCCATACTGGATTGTGGCGAGCGGATCACGTGTCGAGTCCCCGGCGCATGTCCTCCAGAGGCGGGCGCTCACAGTCAGTCGAGCCCGCCGTCTTCATGTTCTCACATGGGATGGGAAGACCTGAACGATTCCGATTCCTTAACAGTGCCACTAACGATTCTTTTGAGGAACAACTATTTGAAATAGGAAATGGAGTTCTTGTATAGGCCTATTGCATCCCTTTGCATTCGTATTAGCCTATAGATCATTACAGATTTCAACATATATCAGCCTTCAGCCTGAGGCTTATTCATTTCACTTTTGGTGTGAAAAGGCTTTTATATTTGCCAAAAATATTAAAAAAATTTTTTTAAATCAAACAAGCAAGCCCTGTCCAGATTTTAAAAGTAATGCAAAAGTAACGTAATGCATTACTTTCCATAAAAAGTAACTAAGTAATGTAATTAGTTACTTTTTTATGGAGTAACGAAATATTGTAATGCATTACTTTTAAAAGTAACTTTCCCCAACACTGGATATAACTAATAGGAAATAAATTTAATCTAATTCTTTCAAAATGGCTGTCGTGACTTTCTAAAGGCGCTATAAATACAATAATTGGTCCTAACTATAATGTTAAAAAACAAACCTATAATATTTACTTTTTTCATTCACTTTTATAACGTACCACTGACTACAACAAAACTCATGTTGTATATCTTTAACTACACATATCAACAACCAATCATCTGAATTAAGTTTCAAGAATAGGCTATATCAACTGTTCTTTAGAATCCGACATGACGAAAATAATACTCGATAAATTTATTAAATTCATTCAGCAACAGCAAGGCGATTTATGTGTTTAGGTGTTTTCATTCACTAAAAAGAACAGGTTCGTTCGGCAGTCGGTGGCGTCGACTCATAAGAGTCATTTATTCAAGAATCGAACCAAACTGTTGATGCTGTATGTTTCTGATTCACTAAAAAGAACTGATTCTTAAGAGTCATTGATTCGGGAATCCAACTTCACTTGTCGCTGTAGGCTATGTCCCAACCTGTAGATTCAATAAATTCACTGCATGTTAGCGTATAAAAAAAAACATAAAAATAAACATGAAATAAACTTTATTGTTGATAGCTACACAAACATAAATATAAAAACAAAGATTTGTTCTTTGAATTGTACTTTGTGCCTACACTCTAAAAAATGCTGGGTTAAATACAACCCACTGCTGGGTAAAATATGGACAAACCCAGCAATTGGGTTGTTTTGACCCAGCGGTTGGGTTACTACCCAGAAGGTTGGGTTCAACATTTAACCCAACCGCTGGGTCAAAACAGCCCAATTGCTGGGTTTGTCCCTATTTTACAATTTTGGATTGCTTCCATTGTCCTCATTTGTAAGTCACTTTGGATAAAAGCATCTGCTAAATGACTAAATGTAAATGTAAATCTCTCTTTCTTTCTCTCTTACACACACACACACACACATCTGTTCTCAGCTGAATGTGCCTGATAGTGCTTGACCGTCATGTGAATGTAAAATAATGTTGTGGTGGCCGCTGTTTCTCAGGTTGCCCCGTCTAATACTCAGAGGACTATAGAGTTTCATTGAGTACAGAGATCCACTGATCATTTAGATTGTCTTGTATGATGCCAAGCAAATGGGCCTTTTTGTGTCCTAATCCTCACATATACACGCAGGGCCGTCCTTAGCGGGGTGCAACTGGTGCGGTCGCACCGGGCCCCACGCTTGAGGGGGTCCCGCGGCGAACGGACCGAGGGGGGCCCCGCTCCCTACCTCGCACCGGGCCGCTGTATACACGCTTTTTTCCCCTATGGAACACAATAGGACACATTTTTACACAGCTCTTTTATATTCAAAGACGATTTATAGTGACCACATCTGCCAAGCTCTAAGTAGGCACATGCACCACTAAACAACACTAAAGGCTTTTACCTTAGTATTTAAATCACAGATTTCCCTCACCTCTTGAATACATACTGTTTATTGACACTTTTTTATATTTCGTCTACTTAATGTTTATGAACACCTTTTAATAAATAATAATATAATAAAATATGATTGTTTTCAGACCCTATATAAAGCACAAATACACACAATATTTTGCACTCTTTTTTTATTTCCGTGTACTTAAAACCATATATATATTTCATATTTTTTGTTATTAATTTCAGGCCCTATTTTGCACCCTGTTCATGTAAAATGCCTATTACTATAAATAGTACTAGATTCTAGTACTAGTACTAGATGAGCCTTAATAAAACATGCAGATTGTGTTATTCCTGTGGCTGTAACGCTTGCTCAGAGCGAGCTGTTTGGCAGAATGATCTGCTGCAGTTTGCGCATGAGTGTCCTGTGTTTAGCAACAGAATTTCAAGCCATTACACCTGGCTTGGTGACAATAATTATCACTTCCAAGCAAATGTAACTAACCTAATTACTGTCTACAGAGTTGTCAAGCTTCAAAAGCTGAACATGAAAACAAAAACAAGAGGGCAAATTAGCTCAGTTAGATGCCAAGAGGAAAAAGCACTGTGCTGTTGTTATGATACGAGTTATTTTTCACTTCTTTATGACTTTCCTCCTTTCATCTTTTCTCTGTTCTTCATCAGAAGAACTGCAATCACACTCGACCACAGAAGAAAACATTCTGCAGCAAACTGATAGAAACAGAATCCTTCTACTGATAAAGCCAGCCAGATGCTTCTGTGATGACAATCAGCTGTGCACTTTTCTGTTGATGGAGGCAAAACACACACCAAGTCTTATGGAGGTTTTTGATCCACTAAAGTCATCTGCTGGATCTGCGTCTCTCCATCAACGGCACTTTTAACTGTTCAAGATGCTTTGAGGTAGCTAATGTTGAGCAGCATAACTGAGGTTTGGAAACACTTACTGTGGTCACTCCAGTGTCTAGCGGTGCCATGGGAATAGAGCTTCGTTTCTGTGGTATTAGTGCAAAAGAAAACATTACAAAGGCCATTGTGAGAACAAAGCTTTTCTTGTGCCGTTTAAAGGAATAGTTCAACCAAAAATGAACGTTGTCATCATTTACTCGCCATGTTGTTCTGTCCCCATAATTTCTTCCATTAAATGCTACAGCAGTCCGAACGGTTATTTTCCACACAACAACAAATCATTGTGACTGCGACTTTCAAGCTCCAAAAATGACAAAACGCAACCACCACAGTATTCTGAAAATATTCAGTACAACTTGTGTACTATATTCCAAGTCTTTTGCAACCATGCAACAACTACCAAAAATTAAAGCTGTCATTCATTGATAATCTTCCTTGTGTTCAGTTCAAAAAAAAAAAAAAAAAAAAGATATTTGAAATATATATTTTTTTAATTTAAAGGGTCGTTCACACAGAGACACGGGCAGTGGAATGGAGAAAAAGCACAAGGCCATGAAAAGTTGAACTTCTTTTAATTTACGCCATGTTTTTAGAATGCCATAATGTGCAAGACGCTGTAAAAGACAAAAGACATGAGCGCAATTGTCAAACACATCCGTCTAGCAAATTTACATTTACAATGGGGAATGTTGTTTTGAAATGTCTCCTATCAGGGTTGCCAGGTTTTGACAACAAAACCTGCCCAATTGCTACTCAAAACTAGCCCAAAACTAGCCCAATCGCATTTTGAGGGGTAAAATACACATTCCACTGGTAAAATTTGCATTCCAGGGGCTAAATATCACGTTATTGGGGTCGCTTTAACCTGCGGACATGAAAAATAACCTGCGGCAACAGCGTTAAAGTAGCCCAATTCCATGGGAAAACTGCAGACTTGGCAACACTGCTCACCAAGGCTGCATTTATTTGATCAAAAATATAGTAACAATATAATAACAAGCAATATTCTGAAATATTATTAGAATTGAAAATAACTATTTTCTATTTGTATATATTTTAAAATGTAATTTATTCCTATGATGCAAAGCAGAATTTTCAGTATCATTACTCCAGTCTTCAGCTTCACATGATCCTTCGGAAATTATACTAATATGCTGATTGTCTGCTCAAGAACCATTCGTATTATTATCAGTGTTAACTTTAAGAATAAACCACATTACAAAACACATTACAAATCCTGACGCTGTATTTTTCCCCCAACTTGCGGCAATGTCAGTTCATTCAGAAAACAAAATGATCTCACCCAAAGTGTTTCTGCTTTTCTGCACTTTGTGCTCGAGCTCTCCAGGTAGTAATTAGATTACAGTGAATCCAGGAATTTGTTTACATTCAGAAATGAGCCTGTCACTTTTTTAACTGCACGCTGCACTTTTGGGGCCCATCTGCCATTTGTCACTGTAATTAACCAGAGAGACTGAACTCCGAGCACGTACAGCACATGATTATGTACCTCGCGCCTGAGAGCGGAGGAGAAGCTCAAACGTTCTCTCGATTAATAACACCGGATGTGGGAGCTTCAGACCGATGAATCTCTGATCCAGTAAATGTCAGTGTTATGCAGAGCAGCCACATCACAGACAACAACGGCTTTTAGCGTCTGACCATATAGGTCACCGGAGATGGCGGGCGGGGGTTTGCAGGGGAAACGCATGCATTGGGTGGAACGAGCTGATAAACCGCTGTCTGTGCCACACTATTCATCTCTGCTTTGCAGGGGCCGTATACAAACCCCATTATATTGTGGTAATTGTGGAAGAATTCATATAGTTTCAGCTGACAGACTGTAAGCTTTCATTGAAGAATTGCTCATTGATCAGACTATTTGTAAGTTGTAGAGATCAGAGGGTTAAAGCCAGAGGCGGACAGTAACTAAGTACATTTACTTGAGTATTGTACTTAAGTACACTTTTTGAGTATTGGTACTTTACTTGAGTATTATTTTTTCTGGGAACTTATGACTTTAACTTCACTACATTTGAAAGACAAATATTGTACTTTTCACTCCACTACATTTCTATCAAGGTCCTCGAAGTAGAAAGTCGTTACTATGTAGCAGCTTTGAAAGTCAGTGGGTGATTTTTTTCTTCTCTAAAACATGACTTTCTTTTTTTCAGACAGTTTATCAGTAATCAC
>NW_015536514.1:0-766 GCF_001515605.1 Sinocyclocheilus anshuiensis | reverse complement strand
CAAATAAAAAACATATTCACAGATATATTTTTATGTCACAAACACAACTTTGCCTGGCATTCATTTGTGAATCGCGTCCTGTGCATTTGTAGATCGCTGCATGCATTTGTGGATAGCTCCCTGTGCATTTGTAAATCGTTGCGCTTATTTGTGGATTTTGAGACATTTCAAGCGTCAAGAGGCAAACCAATCCACAAATGGATGGACTCCACCCCCCTTCTACTTAAGCCAATCAGATACCGGTCACGTGGCGCCGACCAATCGTAGCGTGTTCTCGCTCCAACCAATCACGTTTTGCCTTACAATCAGTGTGGGACCAGGCACCAAACACGCTATTCTGGCTAATTAACCGCTTCAAAATGGACGATCAGGACAGTTTAAGACCGGTAAGTGGTGCTCATCACAGCATTATTGTAATAATATCTAAAATAAAACAAGTAATGTTATATGTAATTTAATCAGTGTTTCCTGTATCACTACTGAGTCCCTGAGTGTGTTTATAGAAAACTGGTATTCTATAAAGTATATTGCTAAATATGTAATGTACACATAACTATAAGATGTGATTATATGGCCACAGAATTAAACAAGCAGCATGTAATGTCATGATCTATCATGCTAGTTTAAAATATTATTGGAATGATATCTGTTCTTTCAGTGTTTGATTCTGAACACATTTTATTGCATTGAATACATTGAATACTTGCAGTTTGTTTGCCGCCAAGAAATGACTTTGATTACTGCTTTGTCAGCAAACATTGGGATT
>NW_015536513.1:581709-583402 GCF_001515605.1 Sinocyclocheilus anshuiensis | reverse complement strand
CCAGTATTCAGACAGACCATGGAATAAGTATCAATGAACGACACATTTTTGACTATCATGGTGTGTGCATGAACGAGTGTGACATACCTACTATTTATGTTGCTTTTTCCGATCCCTTATATTGGGCACTTTTTGCATTTAATTTGGCTTATTCTGACTGTTGACACTGAAAATGATGCATGTGTTTTTTCCGAGGGTATTGGTTAATTTCTTAATTGCCATTTTGACAGTGTCTGCTTGCATATTTTAATCATATTTGGTAATTCTCTTTAATGTATTTGCCCTGATTTGAATGGTTTATCTCAGAAATGTATCTATATTTATATTATTTTGTCATCATTATTTTGTTTTAGGGGTTATGGTCCTTATCAACCTTGATTGACATGGCAATATTCTATCACATTATTTTGACAGTTAAAAGTTTTGGGCATTTTTTTGTTGGAGTGGGCAGGTTTTTGTGAGCTTTTGGGCTGGAAATCGTCCATCCAATTTGGCAACACTGTCTTTGACCTCTCAGTCGGAGTCCATGTGAAAGCTCCAATCATGACCTTGAGCCAAAAACTCATCACCAAACACCAATGACTTGTACATAAACTATATGGACACCCCCTTCTTTAGAACAGAAAAAGGCACTTCTAAAACTGTGGCAACAAAGATTATTTTCATCTCTGTTGCAACAGTTTCGGAAGTGTCTAAAATGACTGTACCCATATGTACAAGTCATTGGTGTTTGGTGATGAGTTTTTGGTTCAAGGTTTGCATTTCAAGTCACACCAGAGGTGTTCAGCTGGGATTAGGACTTGGCTTTCTGCAGACCAGTCAAGTTCTTCCACATTGACTGAATCAATCTTTTCTTTTTGAACCTTGCCTTATACACAGAAGCATTGTCATGTTAGAATAGAAAAGGGTCCTGTCCAAACTGTTGCTATAAAATTAGAAGCACACAATTCCCTAGAATATCATTATATGCTTAAACATTAAGATTTGTACTCATAGAAATGACTAAAGTAGTCAAACCTGTTCGTTAGAAGGGGATGTCCCAATACTTTTGGCTATATACAGTCGTGGTCAGAATTATTGGCACCCTTGGTAAATATGATGAAAGAAGGCTGTGAAAATAAATCTGCATTGTTAATCTTCTTTATGCACCAAGAGCTTGTAACACTCCAAAGAGAAAGGAAAAATTGAAATCGCATCATATGACCCCTTTAAGAAAATTAGCCTATAGATCTATGGCCTACAGGCTAATTTAATTATTTTTTAATCTTGACTTTTAACTTCTTCTTAAAATTTGTTATGAAGAATTACATGAAGGCTATGAAGGCTAGGCTAATGAATTTTCGTCATAAGCAATATACGAACATAACGAATACCCTAGCTATTCTATAAAACGACATTTTCATAAAAAATCATAAATCATGAATATGACGAAATAAAATTATTCTATATATGTATATGTGTATATACATTTTTCCAAATGCATTTTCCAAAATGCAATGAATCCATTGGATCCATATCAAAAACTCCATCTGAAAGCACGTGATGGAGATTTACTATTAATCACAGAACCGGCTTTACCGACTAGATGCGCATGACAATCACATGCGATTTATCGTGCATCCCTAATTTTTTTGTTTGTTTGTTGATCACAAAGTACATAATAAACGAGGAAAACTAGGATGCCGGGTGTATT
>NW_015536513.1:567621-581338 GCF_001515605.1 Sinocyclocheilus anshuiensis | reverse complement strand
AGAAGTACATAAAGCCCATTTCTGAGAAGTACATAAAAAGTAGACTAAAAGTATACTTTCCTATTTTTAGTTTAAAATAAGTATACTAATAGCACACTTGAATAAACTTCTTTTTCGTAAGGGTAGTCTGACTCATTGTCAAATGATTTGGTTCCATAAAGCAAATTTAACATAGGCCTGGATCAAGCTCTGACTCTCTCACATACTATTATCTGACTTTCTTTTTTTTACAGTTTCTAGCCATGCAGCCTTTCTCTCTGGTTTTATTACAGCTGTACCTTTTATAGTTAGCAGAACATTACAATCTACAATTGCTCTTTAAAGCATTAAAATAACTAAATTAAAAGTTAAATTCACTGAATTAAAAATGACAATAAATAATAAAGAAAATGACTACATTTTAACTGCTATAAGAAACACACATTAACTCATTTGAGCTTAGTAATTAGTACTGTGGCCTACCAGCTTAATAGATTTACCTATTACAATTAGTCCACTTACAGTTACTGCTATCATAAAAAATACACTTTATATGTAGGTTTAAAATTCTACAAGACACATTTAATGTCCAAAAACAAATTTTTTAGCAAAATGTATATTTTACTAAGAATTATTGCCCTCCTATTCGATTTCACTCTGTCTGTTTAGCGCGCATGCGCGTAGCAGCGCTCGTTGCTCTCACGTGCCTCGTCCACTCCTGACAGCAAAATGGATATGTTTGCATGACTTTCTAACATTTACGGATGAAAAATATACCTGTGACATTTCAGTTATGCACTGAGGAAAACACAATGTCTGAAGTCAGGTTTTGGACTTTAATCCCAGTTTTTCCTCGGTCTCCGTGGTGTTGTGATGCGTCATAATCACGAAGCAGCGGTGATGAGAGCGCGCTTGAGAAACAGTTTAGAGCGGAGAAATCAATCTAGTCCCGATCTCAGTAAAGTTTACACACACTTTTGGTCCGTGAATTAGATCTCGCTCGGGACGCGCGCTGTCTGTGGAGGTTTGGCCAGGACTGGTTCCAGAATTAAATCAACATATTTTATGTTCCGTCCATTAATTGCCAATCACTGCTATTTCGAGAGTGAATCCCACATAAATATGATGTCATTCCCGAAACTTTGCAGGGTGTAGCCTATGTGTCCGAAAAACTAAAGTTTAATACAAATTCTGAATGGATTATATACCCTAGAAAGTGTGCAAAGCGCGCTCCCTTTATCACTAATATGTCTGTGATTGGTTACATTGCTCAACGCTGCAAAAACACGTTGAGGGTATTTAGCGCACCAATTGCAGTGGGGCCGACATCAGGGATTCCATGACTAACAATTTGGGGGGCCAATTGCCCCCCCAATGTCACCCATGGTTTTCAGGTTAATGTGTTACAAATAAATCAAGCATAAAGCTTGAGATATTATTTTAACCTGGTGAAATGTAAATGACACAGGGCACGAAACTATATTGTTTTCTTTTTTTTTAATTCCATCTAACCGGACCATAGAACGGGACTCTCAAAGCCTTGACATCGTATCTGGGCGATAAGTCAGTAAATTTGAGTAAAAATCACAGGCTTCGCTTATCTCGTGCGAATGCACCACACGAAATTCAGATGTGGGGGGGGTAATTTCAAAATCACACAAGGTCCCCAGATAATACTAATCCCATGCGAATAGGGCTGAAGACAGAACAGAACATGGTATATATAGGATAGCTAATCTACGCTAATCGCACACAGCTGAAAGCTGTGAGGCCTGATAGTCCATGCAAAAGTTGATGGTAACTGAAGTCCACAACAAACAGATAATGATCTGGGAAGAGTGCCCTCTTGTGGCTGACCTGGGCACACCAGCAGATGGCTGAGACAATGACTACGTTTACATGGACATCAGTAATCTTATTATGTACCTTATTCTGAATAAGACAATATTACAATTAAGGTGTTTACATGAGTTTCTTTCCTTTCATGTTCCCGTTTTACATGTTATATAGTACATAGTTCGATTAATGGCACACGTCATTACATCCCCAGGTTTTGCTGTAAAACGGTTGAACACTGCCATGTGTGTATCCTGTCGCAAAATGCAGCGAAAAGTCCTACAAGACGGTAATAATGTGATTAAGGTGTTTACATGTCTATACTGCACTTCAATAATGCGACTAAAATAGGAATACTCCACACGTCTTAATTCGAGTAGTGTTTACTTCGATTATGATTTTAGCCAGATTAAGGCAATCAAAAATCTCTATTCCATATTAGATTCTTAATCAGAGTATTGTCTTAATCGTATTAAAATCAGAGTATTGTTGTCCATGTAAACGTACTGAGTGATAGCAACAAAACTATATAATGTAATTATTAATATAATCTAAACACTGCATAAATAATTCCATTACAATAAATATTTGAACAGAATGAATTAAGAAACTATATTTAGAATTTAAGTTAGCGTGAATTTGAATTTAAATAATGTCCTCTGTACAAAGACTGGAGTTTTTGAGAAAACTGAGAATGAGAGAATATACCAAACACCAGCAAGTCAGTATGTCTTTGCTATTATTACATTTTTTTCTACTAGACCTTTCGGCAGCATTTGATACTGTAGACCATAAGATCTTGATTACACGCTTAGAACAATGTGTTGGTATTAAGGGTACTGCGTTGGGATGGTTTAGATCCTATTTGTCCGAAAGAACTTTCTCAGTTCGTTTTGGAGACTTTGTCTCCTCAACTGCTTCTTTCACGTGTGGGGTCCCCCAGGGCTCCATTTTGGGGCCTATTTTGTTCTCCCTGTATATGCTCCCCTTAGGACATATTTTTAGGAAATTTGGTATTACTTTTCATTGTTATGCAGACGATACGCAAATTTATCTACCTTTGAAGCGAAGAGATACTTGCTCTTTAGCACCCCTATTGCAGTGTCTTGAGGAAATTAAGGCCTGGATGGCACTAAATGTCCTTAATTTTAATGAAAATAAAACAGAAGTTATACTGTTTACGCCGGGAGGTACTTGTGAGTGATCAGATTTTGACCTTGGTGAATTGAAGCCACATGTAAAAAATGTAGGTGTTATCATAGACTGTGATTTTAAATTGGACAAACAGAATAACTCAGTAGTTAAATCCTGTTTTTTTCAATTGAGACAACTCACCAAGGTGATATCTTTCCTGTCTTCTAAAGACTTTCAAAGAATCGTCCATATTTTTTGTCCCTCAGGTAAAGTTGAAGAGCAGGGGTGACCGAGCATTTGCAGTGGCGGCCCCGAAGCTCTGGAATAGCTTGCCCCTCTACATTAGACAGGCTCAAACACTTGCTGTTTTTAAATCTAGCCTAAAAACTTATAGTCTGGCATTTGACGCTACATGAGAGCTGCTTTCTTCGATTATTTTATGGTGTCTTATTGTTTTTTTTTGTGTTGTTGACTGTTTGTATCTGACATTTTTATTATTTTATGTGTGTACAGCACTTTGATAAACACTTGTTGTTTTTTAAAAAAGTGCTTTATAAATAAACTTTGACTTGACTTTTTTTGTATTATTAAAAATGTCATGAAGGTTTATTACTGTTATTTCCATTTCATATACTTCATTAGTACTGTTCTCCACAGTAGCTTTGACCATATCTATTTGAAAATAAAAACCCCAAAGTGTTTTAAATGTCCAAATAGCTGTGATGTGTAGCTTTTCAGAGCCAGTGTTATGAGTCCTGGAGTCAAAGAGCAGCCCTGAGTCAGCACTTTGTATTTCTCAACTGAAAAATCTTTTGCATCACTGAGGAGGTTTTCTATAGGCCTAATTAGAATGTAGCTGAATGGATATTTCCACCACAAGAGGAACAGGAAGAGCTCTCTACAGGTTTAACTGTGTCAGGTTTAACGGCTGGTTAATTATTAACTTGATTGCACCATGATAAAAGCAGAGTGTGTCAATGGCGTAGCGAGCATTCAGCTATTTTTTCCATCTCCCGTTTTCTTTTGTGTTGCCCTTTTCTGGTGGAGTTGTGTGGTTCGGGGTAATTTATTCTCTTCTCTGTTTAAACCCAGGTATGTGGATGAATGGAATGCTGTATGTGAGATGTGTAATGCTGGTGCGTAACGTCTCAGGTTACACATATAACCATGGTTCCCCGAGAGGGAACGAGACGCTGCGTCCTCTAATGGACACTATGGGGAATGCTGCCACTGTGACCGGTGTCTGAAGCACGTGTGAAAAAACTCCAATCCTATTGGTCCACGTGGCCTGTGACGTCATAGGAGGATGCCCAGAAGTATAAAGGGGCACCTGCTGAATACGTCACCAACTAGGGAACTCGCGCTGCATCCTCTAGCGGACACTATGGGGAACGAAATGCCAACTATGTCCACCTGGTGAGAGAGCACCAAGGAGGTGACAGACATACATCTAACCTTTCCTCAGAAAGGGGCCAAGGACTGACAACACCACAGCACTGGCCAAGAAAGCACAGCAGCGTCTATATTAAATCTGTATCTATCTGTATTTATGTTCTACTGTTAGTGTTATCTGTATGCACCAAGGGTCTGAGAGTAACGCAATTTAAATTCTCTGTGTGTATGTGCTGTACATGTGGAAGAATTGACAATAAAGCAGACTTGAGACTTGAGACTTGAGCCACTGACGCCCCCGGGCCGCTCACATAACTTGGCAGAAATGGAGAACACAATTCAGATAAAGGGATACATCCAAACCAAAGCTAAGAACACAGCTATCCTCAGATAGCTATGCTATGTGAGCAATACTAGCCTGGATACACAAGACCACTGAAGAGGCAAACTAGAAAACCCCTAGATAGGAGCTCATAGAGATCGCTACTTAAAGCTTAAGTAAGGGTAGCTGCTGATCTAGAATACAGCTATCCTCAGATAGCTATAACAGAAGGGTCTAATGAAAGGCTCATAGACCAAGAACAAGCAATACACAGCTAGCCTCAGATAGCCATTTGCTTACAACCCTAGCAGGGGAGATAGCACTGTCTAGACAAGGGCTCAAGGAGACTGCTATTTAAAAACCCTAAGCAGGGTAGCAATCATTGAGCTAGCACATAGCTATCATCAGATAGCTGTGTACCTAGGAAGGGGCTACCGGAAGGGGGACCAACTGAAACTACCCAGACCACAGAGAGTAGGCTGTCTACTTACAACTCTAAGAGGGGAGACAGCACTGTCTAGGCAAGGGCTCAAGGAAACTGCTACTTAAAAACCCTAAGTAGGGGAAGAATCACCGAGCTAGCACATAGTTATCCTCAGATAGCAATGTTTCCAGGAAAGGGCTCACTGTAAGTTCAAACACAGCTAGCCTCAGACAGCTGTATTAAGTAAACCCATTCTGCCATAACAATGGCTGGAATATAACCATCCTCAGATGGCTATACTATGCATGTCCCCAATCAGTGTCAGTCCCATAGAGGCAAGCAACCACCATGTTATTGACCAGAAGCTCACATGAGAGAGATCGTCTCAGGTTACGTATGTAACCATGGTTCCCTGAGTAGGGAACGATACACTGCATCCTCTAGGGGTCGCTATGGGGAACGCCTCATCGTGACCCGTGTCTGAAGCATACATTGAAAAAACACCAACAACACGTTGGCCGGCGACAGCCATGACGTCACTACCGGTGCGACTATAGTATAAATAGGCGCCGGGAGAACACATCATCCACTTCTTCGTCTGAAGCTTGCGTGGACGCAGTGTCTCGTTCCCTACTCGGGGAACCATGGTTACATATGTAACAAGGGAACTTCGAACTGCGTCCTCTAGGGGTCGCTATGGGGAATGGTATACCCACGCCACCATGCTGAGGGGAGTGCATGCCAGAAACCATGGCGAGCACTAAGTACCAACTCTACCATAGCCATGGGAGTTGCCCCTGGGATGTTAAGACGGCTGTCAGTGACATTATTCCCTACGGTTAAAGGCCTAGGCTACATACCCCAAAAACTTACTTGTTAGGGCCAGAACTCCTGGGCCCGGGGTAGAGCTCAAGGCTTGGAATCAGGAATAGATTCCTTTAAGGGAATACGACCAAGAGCCTAGAATCATACTAAGTCTTGGCCTGTCACACAGGGGCTACCGCATGCTCTGCATATGCTGAAGGAACTGTCTCAACAGACCCCTAGTAGCAACACCCTGTTAAAAGTGGGTATCCGGAGGATACAAGGTGGAGTGGTGCCCAAGGCGGAACCGGGGCTTAACCAGCTCAAGAGACGGCATGAAGCTGCCGCGCGAAGCCCTCACCATACAGGATTTGAGAAAGAACGCAGGGTACTAGCGTGCGAACTTGCCATCGAGAAGGGGGCTCGACCTGCAGCATGTTCCAATGCTGGAACGATTAGCAGTAAGTTACCTTAGCTGAGGGAGCACAACACCCAGCTCTGAACGAGAGGGGGCTCGACCTACAGCACGATCGTTAGAAATCAGAAGGATAAGCGTACTGCAAGCTAGCCAAAAAACTCAGCGCATCAGAGAGGCAGAGGAAGGGCCTAGTTCGCCTGATGCTGCTGGTTCCAGGTGCTCTGGGAAAAACAGAGAACTCAACTCTCACATGAGAGGAGAACTCCGAATTCAGAAAGGAGTAGCGTGCTCATAGGCAACTCTTTGATAAAGGGGAGCACTGCTGAACACTACCACGAGAACAGCCCACGGAGCGAGGAATCCAACTCCTCAGAAGGGAGAGAATTCAAACGCTCGAAAGAAAGCACCATGCTCGCAATAACCCTTAATGGTGAGGGAAGCGATGCTTCAAAAGTGTGTCAACAGAGACACACTGGTTGAGTGAAGCCCAAGGTACCGGGGTCTAAACCAACTCAGAGAAAGGGAACGAGGCTAATAACGCATAACCCTTACCATACAGGATTTTAGAAAAGTGCGCAAAGTATAACGTGCACGCTTACCACTATGTGGATTTTAGAAAAGTGCGCAAAGTGCTAGCGTGCCCACTTACCACTATGTGAATTTTAGAAAGTGCGCAAAGTGTTCAGCGTGCACACTTACCACTACTCGATGCCTCAGCAAGAGGGGATATCCTGGTGAACAGGAGGCCCCTCAGGGCGACCTAGATACGGTATACAAGACATGGCAGCCTGAAAGCATAAGTCCAGCCCGGACGTCCAGGAAATTCTGCAGTGCTGTGCCGGGGGCCTGATGATCAAGAAGGGGTGAGGACGTCTCATCCATAGAGCGATAGCTGGCCAGCGTCTTCTCATAGCCGTTTTCGCGCATCGCCTCGATGTTGGCATAACTCGTATGCTTGAATCGATGGATGCGTGGGGAAAACGGCCTCTTCCATTCCTTCTCGATCTCTGTATGGAGATCAGGAAGAAAGGAAGGCTCACCTGAGCTAGAGGTGTTATGGCCAGAAAGATAACGTTCATCGAGATGACCTCGCGACGTTACTTTCTTTGCCCACTTCCACGGCAAGTCAAGCCTCGCCGTGGTGCGACTCCATAACTTCCAAAAGCTCATCATACACAGGGCAGGAGGATTGGGTAGGCTCAGCCTCAGCTTCTTCGCCCTCCTCAGACATTTCCTGCTCTTCCTGGGCTGAACTCAGCAGAGCACTGGCCCCTGGATCAGACGATGTTAATGAAATAACATCATCACAGCAGCTCACTCTCGTCCACAGCCGACGATTGCGAGAGGGAAAACCGAACCGAAAATAGAGATCGCTCTTACCACAGAAATGCACGCTTCAAACAAAACAGTCAGTGAAGACGAAGAAGAGGATGATGTGTTCTCCCGGCACCTATTTATACTATAGTCGCACCGGTAGTGACGTCATGTCTGTTGCCGGCCAACGTGTTGTTGGTGTTTTTTCAATGTAAGCTTCAGACACTGGTCACGACGAGGCGTTCCCCATAGCGACCCCTAGAGGACGCAGTTCAAAGTTCCCTTGAAAGGGAACCGTACCATCGGTAAATGATTGGCTAAAGAGCGAACACATAAAACATAATTAGTCCAAGATCAAAGCCTGATGTAAGCAGTGGCCATGACACTAGAGGGCTGGACACAGCTATCCTCGAATAGCAGTTACCTCAGAGAAGGCTGAAAACTGCCCAGACCACGGAAGTGGGCCATCTACTTAAAACCTAAACAAGGGAGACAGCAAAGTCTAGGCAAGGGGCTCAAGGAGACCACTACTTAAAGCCCTGAAGAGGAGGAACAGTCTACTCAACCGAACTTAATAAGTGGGATTCAGAGGGACCGCCCATTTAAAAATACCCAGAAGCCTGGTGAGGCAGCCCACTCCTAAACCCATCCGGCTTAACACGGAAAGGAACATTCCCCATAAACACTCTAGGTCACTGAAACACCCTGGGAGAGAAAAATCACAAGCATCTCTCCACAGAGCATTTAAATATATCCATGCCCAGCAAGAATCTCCACACAGAGAGGCATGGCCGAGCTGAATATTACCCCGCCCACGATCTCGCAAGATCAGGGCTGAAACGACTCCGTGCTCACACTTCATCGTCATAACAACCCAAATACTGTCTGTGGCATCTGACAACCCATTTAGAGAGGGTGTGCGGATCCTACAGATCAAAGCAATCACCGCGAGCTGAGATAAACTGTGCCACGGTAATGGCGGAACCGAGCCACGAGACACAAACGCTTTGCCCCGAATCCCTCAGGAATAGGAACAAACGCGAGAGGAGCCTAGACATTGTGACTCATCACAATGAGCACGCAGCACTGAACGCGTGTGCTCTTCGCCAAGACAATAATGCAAAGGCAAAATATGCCCTCAAGTGTTGGAATCCAAACACGGAGGCACACATTCACTAAGGCACTGCTCGACTCAATGTAGCATTATCTGCGGGATCCGATAACCCTAAAAAGAGCGTCTGAAATCCGCCGAGCACTCAAGCTTGCAGCGGAAGCTTTCAAAAGGTTCATACACTTCTCAAACTTCTCTGCAAGCTCGATCTGCAAACCCCGCGATATGAGTCTTCGCCATGCCTCGGCAGCAGCAGGACCCGAACCGCGAGACACAGACACTTGTCCTCATCTCTCGAGAAGAGGGACAAACGCAAACGGAGCTTTCTCACTAAAAAACACTCACAATGAGCACATTCAGAGCCCTTGAGCACCAAACGCGCAAGCTCCTGACCAAGACACAAGACACATAGATCATGTGTGTCCTCAAGTATCAGAAACCTTGGGCACAGAAGCACTCACTTTCTACAATGCTCACCTGCCTTGGTCTTTCACATGCACTTCAAACAGATGCTCCTAAAGACAATAAAAGTTGGTGACTTATTCAGCAGGTGCCCCTTTATGCTTCCAGGCACCCGCCTATGACGTCACGGGCCACATGGACCAATAGGATTGGAGTTTTTTCTCACGTGCTTCAGACACTGGTCATGCTGGCAGCATTCCCCATAGTGTCCGCTAGAGAACGCAGTACGCCTTCCACAGACAATATAAATACATATGAATAAATTCAATTCTAATTCTGTATCCTGCAGTTCGAGTGCAGCGAGGTATGTCATAGCAGGAAGCTGTTTCATATCAGTCGGATTGAGCCAGTCAGTATGATGTTTATATGAGGGGCTGTTTTATGTTTTGAATGTGTAAACTTCATGGATGCTAGCGTGTCTGTGTGCAGGTTGGGGGGGACGTGCCTACCGGCTTATTTCCAGCTGAGAGCCGTAGAGTGTGTCAATAATTTTCAAGATGTACGGACCCGGACTATGCTGCTGTTTTGTCTTCATTATTCTTATTGCCCTCATTGCTGTTGTTTTTATTGTGTTTTTGTTTTATTGTTTTTGTGCTATGCTTTTCGCTTTAGTTGGTTGTCTTTTTGTTTTGTGAATATTGGAATGTTTATTAGGTTTTGTGTTGTTTTTTTTCATGTTCATAATTTAAATCTAGGGGGGATGGGAAAATTGTGACCAAGTCTGCTGATGAGATGTACTATCAGTCATTTATGGGGGGTTTTTCCTCCTCTTGTAATTGTTAATTTGCTTTGATCTGTATTTTTGCCAGCGTTGAGAGTTTTCACCTGGGGACCTTAGAGAGATATACAATCTACCATTGGGGTGCAGTGTGAAGTATCTTTGTGGGTGGGTTTTTCTTGATTTTTGTAGTGGAGAGCACTAGAGTGTCAGTGTATTAAGGGATCATTTGTTGGGGTGGTTTGGGATTTTTCATGCGAGTGCTCTCGGTAACCCAGATGCTGCCCTCAGTTTTTGTTGGTGTTATTTCTTTTCTCTTTCTTTTCCCATTGTAATTTCTTTTTCTTTTTTTTCTTGTTAATATAATATACTGCAAGATTGGTATTCTTGTTTGTGGGTACTTAAAGGGTTAGTTCACCCAAAAATGAAAATTCTGTCATTAATTACTCACCCTTCGTTCATATTTGGAACACAAATTAAGGTATTTTTGAGGGAATCTGAGATCTCTGACCATCCGTAGACAGCAACGCAACTGAAACGTTCCCAGGTCCAGAAACTAGCAAGGACATCGATAAAACAGTCCATGTGACATCAGTTGCTCAACGAGAATACTTTTTGAGCGCAAAGAAAACAAAAATAACAATTTATTCAACAATTCTCCTCCCCCGAGTTACCCCCTGCAGCACCCCATTAGAACTGTGCCTGGATACAAACGGTGCATTAAATGCAACAAATTAAATATGTAATAAGAATATCATACATGCTTTTAGGAGTGAAAAATTATCGAAATCTAGCTTTGTAATCATAAATATATTGATGCCTTTCGAATCATTATATTGATGGCAAAGGTCTTTCATAAAGCAAAGAGTCACTGGTAGCCATGTTGGTAGCACTTGAGGGTGCTTTTAGCGTTTATAGATACATTCAATAACAATCTGTATATTATTTTTGCGATTTTTAATGAAATAAGAATTTTGAATAATGAAAATGTGTTTGTGTGCTTATTCTATTCATCAGTGTTAGAACCATTAAAGAAGAAACCACATTTTCTGTATTTCATTTCTAGGTTAAAAAAAGGAAAATGAATGGACGCAAAAGTACACTGACCCTTTAAGCACCTTAATAATTTGAAAGAAAAGTTACCTTATATAACTGTAAAATCAGTAGCATACATTTGCTTGCACTGAATACTGAAGGTACGGAGAAGGAACGTGAACTCTAACTAAAACAAATATCTGAAAGATTGAGAAATTTTATTTAAGTCAATATATTAGTGAATAATTATTCACATTTACATAAGCATTATCATATTTCTGTGAAGTTTTGATGCACTAGAGTCCATTTTGTTGTGTATATTGGCAACCTCCAGTTTTTTATTAAGTTTAATGTGTAGATATAAATATGTTTAAATAAAATGTTATTGTTGTTATCAGAGCCGATCCTCCCTATATGCCCCCTTGCTGTCAAAGATTATTTAATTTTAGTTTTGTTTTTTAATTTGGCCAGCAGTTATGAAAACATGAATGTCAATTTCTTTTAATGCGGTGCACTGTCACCCTTTCTACGTAAAAATCAGTCAAATCATGTAACGTGAATGTCGTACAGTCTTGCTCGAGACTAAAAAAACGAATTGAAAGTGTACTGAGCCACGGAAGAAACACTGTTTCTCAAGCGCTCTACGCGAGCACGATTCGAGACTGAGTGAAACACGGACAAATGCGTTTTATTCATTCATTCATAACCACTCATACCCTACTCAACCAACCCTACCACTCCAGTGGCGGAGCCAGAATGTTTTTATAAAAAAAGATAAAGAAAAAAAAAGAAGGCCGGAAGTCAACAGCACATAAATGCCAGAGTGTAAAATGAGTTATTTTATGCATTTAAATGGTTTCATTTTCATTTGTAAAAAAATAAATAAATAGTGCATGTTTTCCAGTATAAGTGCACTGTGTTCATATTTACTTGTGCATTAAATTACAAAAAAACAACCTTCAGCTTGCGCCTTATATTGTGATCTCGAAATTGCGCAATCTTTTAGTACATGCATTTGAGAGACGTTCTTTAATGTGATGCTATACATACATGAATGCACGAATCGCCTTTTTGGTAATTTCATGGCTTAACTGACGACAGAACTACATTGTATGTTTACAGTTTCTTGTTAGCTTTATTTGTGATGAAGATATAGAGCGTGTGCCTTATATTCGCGCAAGGTTGAAGAGTGTCTGCCGTGAGCACGGTAAAACAGCTGTCAGGACAGGAAAGTTTGTTTTACTGACATATAGCCTAACAACATCTCATCAGACCTTAGTTCACTGTTGTTCTACTGAAGCTCATTTGGCACATGTTCCTTTCCGCACTCGTTTGACTTGGCGAAGTTGAAGTACACGTCTGAAAAGTCTCCTGTTTGATGTGGTCGTAAAGAGATACGGTGGTTCCACGCCTTAATAAATGCATTTCTTGTCAAGAAAAAAAGGGACAAAACTGCAGTTTTGAGTGGGGTGGCCAAGCTTAGGTCAGTGGTGGCCCCTGCCCCCCCACCCCCACGACACAGTTTTGTGTAGGGCCCCCAGAAGTCTAGGATCAGCACTGGTTGTTATCAAGTTAATATTTTTTTGGAAGATAGGTTCTTCACAAAACCTCTCAGCTCTGTTTGAGGGACATTATGAACATCATCAGGTGTAGTTTTGTTGTTGACTCACATGTAAATGTGTTAATCAGGAAACACATGAGTTTGCATATTGTTTGCATTAAAGCTCTGTGTTTGCCCTTAGACTGAGGCCCCGTCCACGTGGTTTAGCTGTATACGTAAAAATGTTGTATCGTATCGACTTTTCATCCAGACGGATCAGCATTTTGGAAGCGTGAAACCGCTATTTTTTTAAACCGGTCCCAAAGTGGATAAATCTGAAAACGACACCCTCGTGTTTTCTTGTGTACAGCCAATCCGATTGCGTGCATTGAAATCATGATAACCTGCATTTCAGTTACCACCACCCTCCATTGTTTAAAACAGGGGTGTTAAACTCAGTTCTTGGAGGGCCACAGCCCTGCATATTTTAGATTCAACCCTAATTGAACGCACCTGATCCAGCTAATCAAGTCCATCAGGCTTATTTGAAAACTACATGGTATGTGTGTTGGAGCAGGGTTGGAACTAAACTCTGCAGGGCTCCAGCCCTCCAGGAACTGAGTTTGACACCCCTGGTTTAAAACCAATGAAAATTAGGCATATTTAGTTCCAAAAAGCTGCAATGACTTTTTAAACGGTCGTATGGCTAAGACAGAACTGCTTGTGGTTTCAACAAACCCATCACTTTATCAAAATTTCACCATCCAGTTAGGCTCATCAACCATAACTCCTTCAAAAACAGCTAGAAACCTTGGAGTTATGATTGATGATAAGCTGACTTTCTCAGACCACATTGCTAAAACTGTCCGGTCCTGCAGATTTGCTTTATACAACATCAAGAAGATCAGGCCCTTTCTTTCTGAACATGCAACACAACTCCTTGTTCAAGCTCTTGTTCTGTCCAGGCTGGACTATTGCAATGCTCTCTTGGCAGGTCTTCCAGCCACTTCTATCAAACCTCTACAATTAATCCAAAATGCCGCTGCAAGATTAATCTTTAATGAACTGAAAAGAACACGTCACACCTCTGTTCATCAATCTCCACTGGCTACCAGTAGCTGCTCGCATTAAATTCAAGGCATTAATGTTTGCCTACAAAACCACCACTGACTCTGCACCCTTTACCTAAATTCATTACTTCAGAATTATGTGCCCTCTAGAAGCTTGC
>NW_015536513.1:558520-561670 GCF_001515605.1 Sinocyclocheilus anshuiensis | reverse complement strand
CTTATTTGAAAACTACATGGTATGTGTGTTGGAGCAGGGTTGGAACTAAACTCTGCAGGGCTCCAGCCCTCCAGGAACTGAGTTTGACACCCCTGCAATGAAAATTATGAAAATTAGGCATATTTAGTTCCAAAAAGCTGCAATGACTTTTTAAACGGTCGTATGGAACTGCTTGTCCATAACTCCTTCAAAAACAGCTAGAAACCTTGGAGTTGTGATTGATGATCAGCTAACTTTCTCAAACCACATTGCTAAAACTACCCGGTCCTGCAGATTTGCTTTATTCAACATCAAGAAAATCAGACCCTTTCTTTCGGAACATGTTTCACAACTCCTTGTTCAAGCTCTTGTTCTGTCCAGGCTGGACTATTGCAATGCTCTCTTGGCAGGTCTTCCAGCCACTTCTATCAAACCTCTACAATTAATCCAAAATGCCGCTGCAAGATTAATCTTTAATGAACTGAAAAGAACACGTCACACCTCTGTTCATCAATCTCCACTGGCTACCAGTAGCTGCTCGCATTAAATTCAAGGCATTGATGTTTGCCTACAAAACCACCACTGACTCTGCACCCCTTTACCTAAATTCATTACTTCAGAGTTATGTGCCCTCTAGAAGCTTGTGTTCTGCAAGTGAACGGCGTATTATTGTGCCATCTCAAAGAGGCACAAAATCACTTTCACTGACTTTTACATTAACTGTTCCCTCCTGGTGGAATGACCTGCCCAAATCAATCCTTAGCCATCTTCAAGAAACGACTAAAAACACATCTCTTCCATACTTTATCTATTTATCTTCTTTTTTTATAAAAAACAAACAAACACTAGCTTTCTGTTTTTTCTATTCTATCTACTTGTTTTTCTGTGTGTGTGTGTGTGTGTGTATATATATATACACGGCTAACCGAGACTTGTCATTTGCACTTACATATTGTTGCTCTTTTGTTAGTTTTGATTGCTTCCATTGTCCTCATTTGTAAGTCGCTTTGGATAAAAGCATCTGCTAAATGACTAAATGTAAATGTAATGTAAATGTATGATGTGTTTTGCTGTTTTCCTTTTTCTTTAGCGTGGTATGCTGTTTGTGCTGCAAAGTTATAAAGCTCAAAGTCTCCCACAGAAGGATTTTTTCTATCTAAGAGAAGGCCTCGATCGAATTCTCCCTCACATATCTGTCACTATGTGGAAATATTTGCATAATGCCACCCAAATGTATATGCAAAGAAAGAAGGTATGGTTTCAGGTATCGCAGTAGTGTTGTTGCCACCATGCCGTGGAGTCGATGTGTGTTTCCATGCGAAAGCAAAAGCACTTTATTTGGCCTTCCAAAACTAGACACAATTAGGAACCAGTGGTTAAGATTTATTTACAACACTGTTCCAGAACAGTACAACACAAATGTTCAAGTGTGCGCAGTGCATTTTATGGAGGACTGTTTCCTGAACCTGGGAGAGTACAAGGCCGGCTGTGCACAAAGCCTGTTTCTAAAAGAAACGGGGCAATTCCAACTTTTGCTAGGACAACCTGGCGCTTCTGAATCAGGGCCCGCAAGTATGTTCTATTATTTGCCTTTGACTGATCAAATGTGGAGTTTGGTGAAGTGAAGAGTAACACATATTGTTTGTTATTCTTACGATAACAAGTGCAGAGATGGATATATGTTTACAAACATAGTATCCTCTGTTCTCTGCTTATAACTGGCGGCGGAAAGAGTATGAGCCCACTTTCACACTGGCAGCATCACATACAGCTTAACCGTGGCTTGTGTACTGCAAATAAATACAAGTATCATTCACTGTCAACATTTTCAGGTATCTATGTTGTGCCGTGATTTATGTTTCAAATGAAAAACATACCACTCTGATACGTTCTGCTCAAGTCGTGCTTGCAAAGTTGTTTCTTATCGATCAGCTTGGTCATCTGCATTTTCAGAATCTGACTTGGGCTTGAACTGATATAGTAAAACTGACAACATTATTCTTTATAATTGCTTTGTAAGCTGAAACTCACGATTATGGTAGAAGCGTTACATTTCTGACACACATATGAGATGTTCGGCCAATCACAATGCACTGGCTTTGTAGAAAAAGACATGTTTTAGAAAGACTGGGCATAGAGGAGCTACAATAATGAACAATATTTGGAAAAAAATGTGTTTTTTGAACATTAAAGCATTTTAACAATCTATTACACCCAATAAACAAAATAATGATCTTTGAAAATAGCATCATATGACCCCTTTTACAATTTTTGGTTACTAAACTAAAGATTATAAAATTGGGGGAATTGAACTTCTTGAATTTCTTGGGAATTTAACCCATGACCTTTGTTCCAAGTATCATGCCCAATTTTTTCCCTCTCCTTTCAGTTCTAAAAAATTGTGGCTGAAGTGAATTTCAGTCTCGAGTTTGGCTGCAATGTCATGTGGAACTTGTTATCATGTATTAGGGCTGCACGATAAATCGAAATGGAATCGAGATCGCGATTCGACAGAAGCTGCGATTGTCATGCGTATCTTTCAGTGAAGCACGGTTCTGTGATCAGCAGTAAATCTCCATCCAAAGGCCAGAGGGCGCTCTCGCGCTGAAACTCCAAATACACCTCGCAGAAGAAACCCAGAAAATGCCTATCGCTGCAGCTGAATAAACAGAAGATTCAACTGCTTTCATCGATTCAACGTGACTAATAAACACACGACTACGGCAATATACGGTTTATCAGAGTTCTTCTTATTATAATTTTCATTAAAATAAAGTATATTTATAATGCAATGCCTTTATCACTGCTTAAATACTATGAAATATGTTGCGTGCCTCATTCTGTGTAAGAAGCCACATCATCTCACAGAAGGATTTATTTCAAACACTCGACTGACATTATGAAGTGAGTTTGGAGTAAAAATATGTTATTAAATGTGGTATTTTCACATGCTTTCAGATGGAGCAGCATTTACTTCACAGAGCCGTAGTTATGAGAAGCTATGAGAAGCTATGCAAACAGCTGTCATTATCGCGAACGATTTCAGAATCGCGCAATAAAATCGTCTGCGATTTTTTTGCGTAACTTGTCAGTGAACTACGCCTATGTGTAGTAAATTCTGCTCCATCTGAAAGCATGTGATGATGATTTCCTGCTGATTACAGAACCGGC
>NW_015536513.1:545304-556321 GCF_001515605.1 Sinocyclocheilus anshuiensis | reverse complement strand
TCTCCATCCAAACCATCCAAAGGCCAGAGGGCGCTCTCGCGCTGAAACTCCAAATACACCTCGCAGAAGAAATGCCTATCGCCCATCTGAAAGCACGTGATGATGATTTCCTGCTGATTACAGAACTGCAACATCAGGCTTAACCAGGTATTGGATTCTTAAATATCACACATAAATATCAATAAACCAATGTTGCTTCTTGAAAATCGAGCTTCGTATAAAAACATTGAGAAAATATAAATAAAGTAATTTCACTAAACATTCACTCTTGTCATGGTTTAAAAGCCTAAACCAGTCTAAAACAACCTATTCTTATAAGAAATTTTAACACTTTTTTTCCACTGTTTCACAAATCACACACCTTTGACCTTTTTTTTTACAAATTTACATTATATTGTGAAAAAAGTTTGCACAAAAATGAAAAACCACAGTAATAATAATAATTTAGCCAAATAATACAATAGCAGTAAAATAATACAACACATTGGTTGTCATTTTTAATGATATAACATTTTTTAAATAAAGGCCAATATTATATTCCACATGAGTGCTTTAAAATTCTTTCCTTATACAAATACATCAAATTATATATAATGATGTCAAATGCTTGATTGATGAATTAGATGAGAATAGCAATATGTATTTCTGTAGTCAGTTTTGGAAAAAGTAACCTAAAATAAGAACCTTTTTTTTGACAAATTAAGTTAAACTTTAGGCACCTTAATAAATTGAAGGAAAAGTTACCTTATGTCTCTCAGGATACTACTTATACAAATACATCAAATTATATATAATGATGTCAAATGCTTGATTGATGAATTAGATGAGAATAGCAATATGTATTTCTGTAGTCAGTTTTGGAAAAAGTAACCTAAAATAAGAACCTTTTTTTTGACAAACTAAGTTAAACTTTAGGCACCTTAATAAATTGAAGGAAAAGTTACCTTATGTCTCTCAGGATACTGTATGTGGAACAGGACACTGCCGTCGATTCAGCTGTCAAGTGTCAGGGTAAGATGTCTGACCTTAAATCTCATTCACCTCTGGGTGTGGACTACTTGTTTAGTTAAACAAATGGAAAGAGAAAGGGAACATGCTCAAAAGTCTTTTGTGAGTTTAATTTGAATTTATATTGCAATGTATAATTGTAAAATCAGTAGCATTCATAGATTTACTTGTACTGAGTACTGAATGTATTGAGAAGGAATGTGAACTGAAACAAATATCTCAAAGACAGTTTTTATCATGAAGTCGATATATTATTGAATAATAATTAGCATTTACAGAAGCATTAATATATTTCTGTAAAGTTCTGATGCACTGGAGTCGCTGGCAGTTGTCCATTTTGTACTTTAATGTGTAGAAGTAAATGTTTCACTAAAACTTGATTGCTAGTTATCAAGTTCAGGTTTTTTTTTGGAAAATAGTTACTTTACAAAACCTCTCAGCTCTGTTTGAGGGACACTATGGACATCATCAGCTGTAATTTTGTTGTTGACTATTGATTGCGTTTAATTAATCTGTTTATTTTTTTGTCCATAGTTTGACAACCAATGGTCAATGTCTATGTGCATGTCTAACGATAACATTTTATCTGTTACTGTGTACTTTGTTTCTTGACTCCACCCTAACAGAGTACAGGTGTGCCTTGTTTGCACTTCTGTTGTGTCTTTACATTGTGTGTTTACTTACCACTGTATGCACTTTAAGCTTTTGAAAATGAATGTTTGAACAGATGGATCATGACAGATGCGAGAATAATCATAAATATCAAAGCTGGTGCACCTGTCCTTGAATGTTTAGGGTGGGTAATATTACTTTTCTTTTCATCCAATATTAAGTATAAAGGTTAACCCTCAGGCTGTGTTCGGATAAGATTTTTTTCCCCCCCAAAATACTAGTTAATGTTATCGCATTGGATTGAAACATAGTGACTTTGTTTGTTTCACACAGGGTATAACTACTTCTCCAAATTAAAATAAATTATTGGGGGGGGGATAACGTGAATAATGTTCACAATATTAAAGGTCACATATTGTACACCTTTCTGGAGTCTTATTTTAGGTTTTGATGTCCTTAAGAATATATATTTGCGGTATAAGTACCAAAAACCATCTCAATATATTTTTACAGCTCCTCTTTCTGGAGGCGGCCCATTCAAACCAGCGCAGGTTCGGCTACTTAAGGAGCTTAAAATATCATCTTGTTGTGATGTTGAGTGCCAGAATCGACGTAATACAGCCTCAAATTAGAAATTTGATCGCATATCTGCTGCCACTGCCAGACAAAAAAACGACGACAGCTGTGGTTAAACGTGATAAAACGAGCAGACTGGACAGAAACGAACGTCAAAAATGCTCGCGTTTGCAGTGCACACTTCTTATCAGAAAAGGTTCAATAAAGTATAGTCTTTTGTTGTTATGGGCGCGTCTACAGATTTCTTGCCATATGTCTATGTTTCTTGCATCTCACGACTATGTCATGTATGAAATAATGTCTGTGCATGTGTGTAAAACAACAAACTGACACATGTTTCCGTGTTGTTGTTGCTCAGCAATGGCATGGACGTGATGTTGTCTGGGGGTTTGGCTAAAGGAGAGTGGGACGGTGGGCGGTGCTCGGGGTGGTGACTGAAGGCGGTGACTGTGTAGTTCTGACGTCAACTCTTTACGGAAGTCACAACGGTTCGTGAAAAATCACAGCTGCTTTATGCAGGCTGTGTGCATTTTACTGTGGACTGACTGTTTTGAAACTTATATGGTAGTTAAATAGCCCCTCGACCTCAGTTATCGTGAAAAAAGCCAGGAAATTTCAGTTTTGACAATATGGGACCTTTAAATAAAATATGAAGAATATTTGCACTGTTTATCACACTAGTGTACTTTAATGTTTAATCAAGGTGTTAGTTTTGAAATGCTTTTATTTTGTATAAAATGGCACAAAGTCACACTTTTCCCCGTCAAAAATGACCAGCCATTGAAAGTGCATGGGAGAGACTGAAAATGAGAGAAAAATTTTGTTTTCAAGAGCATGTTCATCATGTTCATGTTCACATATGAATGTGTGCTTGCAAACATAAAGGCCTTGGACCTGTGCATGTGTGGATGCATGAATACTCATGCTACCACACACACACATACACACAAACACACGTATACAAACTGTTCTGAGTATTAATTCAATTAAATTCAAGTTTATTTGTATAGTGCTTTTCACGATACAAATCGTTGCAAAGCAGCTTTAAAGAAAATTAAATTTCTACAATATATTTAGTGGTAGCTTATCAGTGGTGACTGTCAGTTAATGTACATATGACTGTAAAATTGGGGTAATATGATCATATTTTCTTGACCTGGTAAGGACTCTAGCCGCTGCATTTTGGACTACCTGTAGCTTGTTTACTGAAGATGCAGGACAACCACCTAGCAGTGCATTACAATAGTCCAGTCTAGTGGTCATGAATGCATGAACTTGTAATCCAAGAGATTCTGTGTACTGTCTTTTGGTCCAATAAGTAATATCTGTCAGGGTTTGGGTGAAGGGATGAGGCGAGGACTCACTGATGCAGAAGAGAAGGGCTTTTTATTAAAATAATAAAACAAACAGCAAAAACTACCCCGTGGGGGGAAAACAGGCTGGCATGACAAGGCAAGGCAGGATCAGGACACAACCAGGGCACATACGATGACAAACTGACACAGGACTTCTTCTTCTTCTTCTTCGGTTTTATGGCGGGTAGCACCAACGTTAAGGTGCATTATCGCCACCTACAGTATTGGAGTGTGGACCAGAGTTTACCCTTTCATAATGAGAGGAGAAAAAAAATTAATAAATAAATAAAAATTTTCCCTCCAAATTCTCTTAATCAGCTCTGTTCTCTTAAAATACAAAAATAAACTCTAATCCATAAGTAAATATATGTTTACGCTTTAGGTTATCCACTCCCATCTAAGTTCATTCTTCATTGTTTCTTGTTCATTAGTATACTTTTGACAAACACAAATAACATGTTCTACTGATTCCTCCATTCCACAGTGCTCACATACTCCTGTTGGATGTTTATTTATTATTTTTAAGCTTTTATTCAGCATAGTATGCCCAACCCTTAATCTTGTTAGAATATGTTCCTCTTTGGTGCTTCTTTTAGTTATTCTCACTACTCCTACTTCTCGTTGTATTTCATAAAGTTGACGTCCTGTATTTCCTGTATCCCATTTATGTTGCCACTCCTTAGTGGTATATGCTTTAATTACTGCTTTTGCTTCATATTTACTAAGTGAGATATTCATGATATCCTCGTTTTCCAATGCCTGTTTTGCTAATCCATCAACCTTTTCATTACCCTTTATCCCCCTATGAGCTGGTATCCACATAAATATTATCATGATGTTCATATTCTTAAATCTATACAGATTTTCATATATCTCATTTACTATATCCTGTCTACTATGAGATGTGAATGCCTGTTGCTATTGCCATCATCTCTACTGTATATACTGATAAATGATCTGTTCTCCTATTAACAGAAATGTTTAAGGATGGAATACTGAAAGCAAAACCTGTTCTCCCTGTATTAGGATCTGTAGATCCATCAGTATATGAAGAGCAGATACAGGAGTCGTTTTAAAAGCACCACAACAAAGTCTCAAAGCTTGAGCTTGTATTACATCCAGCTTCTTCAGTAAAGTTTTTGCTGCCGAGTCGTAAACAATACTTCCGTAATCTAACACTGATCTAATCAGTGCTATATAAATACTTTTCATTGCAGCTCTACTCGCTCCCCACTCTGATCCTCTTAGACATCTCATCACATTTAAAATCTTTTTACATTTAGTGTTTTGAATATGTTCGTTCCATGTTAATTTTGCATCAAACCATACACCCAGAAACTTAAAAACTTTAACTTGTTCAATAGTTTGTCCGTACATCTTTATCTGTGTGTCAATACCTCTTTTCCTAGTGAACATTATTGTTTATGTTTTATCTACTGAATACCTGAATCCCCATGCATATGACCATTTTTCTACTACTTCAATTGCCTCTTGTATCTTTCCTGTAATATGATACATCACTCAAGGTCACTGAATCCTTATTAACCTGAGCTTTCTTAACATCTGTTTCCAAACATATAATGGGGTCCATAGTTCCTCTCCCTCTCCTGAAACCACTCTGATGAGGTGATAGAATTCCTCTACTTTCCAAATAAAATGCTATTCTTTCTGTAATCATTCTTTCCATTATCTTTCCTATATGTGAGGTCAATGCTATTGGCCGATAATTCTTTGGATTTGATGGGTCCTTTCCTGGCTTCCTAATAGGAATAATCACTGACTCTTTCCATCCAGTAGGTAACTTTCCTTTTTCCCAAACTTCATTATAAAAGCCTAACAGTTTTATAGATGCCAAAACACCCAAATGTTTTAACATGATGTAGCAGATTTCATCCTTCCCAGGAGATGTTATTAAGAATATCTCTCTGAATGCAATATCTTCTCTAATAAATGTAACACACCCACCCACCCCCTACTCCTTCCCTCCGATCACACCTAACACAATCATATCCACCTAGTCTCAACAACCAACCAAGGAAACGTGAAAAAGATTAACCCAGTAACTTTGTATTGGTAAGCCTTTTTCTGCAAGAGTCAGCAAACGAGCGCATCTGATTTCGCTCCCTTGGTGACGTGGCAAAGTATAGTATATTTTCAAGCCCAGTATCACCGATATCGATACCGATACCTCTAAACTAAACTGATCTTTTAAATTATTAAAAGAATATAATCAGTAATAATACTCACTTAATATTAGATTTTAAAGCCATGTTTTTTAACATTTCATATGCCTTTTTTGTTTACATTGTCAGAAATAAAATATACTATAACTGTATTTTAGCCCTTTACTGGGGCAGTAACCTCAAAGGTGCAACTATACCCCTAAAAGTGAGCATATTAGTACCATACAAGTAGAGTCTCTCTGAGAGCGGCTCGGAAGAGAGGGGCGGGGTCAGCAGAGCTCATTAACATTTAAAGGAAAATGCTACAAAACGGCTTGCTTTGAAAAGAGCTGTTTTTGACAGGGTAAAAAAGGTGTTGTTTTACACTACCATTGAGAAATTTTAACCAAACTATGTTACAGACTTTTCATTAAGACCCTAAAGAATCATATCAACTTGTGGAAAATGGGCATCCTATGACCCCTTTAACAGCAATTACAGAACATAACACAATCCATTTGAACTTTTAACAACCAGTTTAAATACATTTACTTGCACAAACTAGCCAATTTAAAATAAATATTACATGTACATAAAAGTTTGGGGTCAGTAAGAGTTTGTAATATGTTTTTTAAGTCTCATGCTCACCAAGGCTGCACTTATTTGAAAAAAACAAACAAACAAAAAAAACAGTAAAAGCAGCAATATTGTGAAATATAACAATTAAAATAACTTGTATATTTTAATATATTTTAAAATGTAATTTAAAATGCATCTGTGAGCAAAGCTGTATTTTCAGCATCATTACTCCAGTCTTCAGTGTCACATGATCCTTCCCTTCAGAAATCATTCTAATATAATTTACTGCTCAAGAAACATTTATTATTAGGCCTATTGCTGCTTCAAACCGTGATGCAATTTCCAGAATTAATTTTATATATGGTAACAATGTTATGTAGGCTAATGTAATAATGTGGCAATGGTTTCTTAAGATCTACTTAAGCTTCTGATGCTTTTGGGAAACGCAGCCCTATTTGAACAAGCACTGTGAGCCATACGTCAGCAGCGACCGCTGTCTGTGATTGATTGCTTAAACCAACTCATATGGTTTAAAATGCATGATTTCAGCGCGATAAACATGATAATCAGAACCAAAACATGTTTTTAGCAGATACGAGCTGTAATGGCGCAGGTTTCAAATTGATCATAGTATAGTTGTATCTAGAGCATGTTATTTGTGCCCAAATAGTGGTTCAATCCTTGTCTTCAGAAGCAATATGATAGGTGAGTGAGATATCAATATTTAGGTCCATTTTTAATATAAATCTCTGCTTTTCCATCTGAAAATCACACGTGGAACCTGTATATTTAGATGTGAAAGTGATTGCTTCAGAAGACAAGTTTAAGCACTGGAGTAATTACCTTGCTGAAAACAGAAGGCACGACTGGTGATCGGTCTGCTGAACTGAAAATATTTGACACTGAAAATTAGCTGACCAATATCATACTTGCATAAAATTCAAAACACTTACAGTAGTATACGGTATATCATATGCATTAAGCTCTCCTTTGCTCTTGCCAGAAGTTTCATGTAGGAGTACAGAGCGATGTTCTTCTGAAAGGAGATTAGAATGATTATCTATTAATGTTTATTTGTGGTGACAAAAATGTTTGCAAAATATAGAAAAATAGGACAATACCAGCAGCTATGTCCTCTCTTTTTCTCGTTCCCCATGTCTTGAAGAATTTGATTGTCATGCAAAAAAAGCAAAGAAAGTAACTAATAAAATATAAAGATAGCATGAAAAAAGTTTTTTTTTTTAAATTTTCAAATAAGCTCTTTTTTAACTTCCATCAAAGAATCCTGAAAAAAAAAAATGTATCACTGCTTCCACGAAAATATGAAGCAGCATAACCGTTTTCATTATTGATAATGTGGTGGCTTCTACCGCTGCTGTGGGGAATCATTCTCAAAGTCTTGGGGTTTTGATGCCAGAATTGAGATTTTATTATTCAAAGACAATAAAACTGAGACAGCTCTGCAGAACAATCTCTCGAGTCTGTGTCTGTACTCTCTTTTATACAGTGCTTCCCGAAGGCGTGCCCATGTTCAATACATTTCATACATATGGTTATTGTTTATCAACTCGTTTACCTCTTTTGGCTGTGTCTCCAGCCTGCCACCCAGAAGCAGACAGGAGGCCCCAATTTATGTTCCATGACTAAAGAGGCCCCATCATATATTTTGTCTAATGTCCAAATAGGATGTGCAGCTTCACCATATACTGCAGTTTTGTAATGTCTGCACGTTCCATTCTCATGCAGGCCTCTACACACGGGCAAATACAGGTGCATCTCAATAAATTAGAATGTCGTGGAAAAGTTTGTGTGCATTGAATTGATTTAATACACGAGTTTCACAATTTGAGTTGAATTACTGAAATAAATGAACTTTTCCATGACATTCTAATTTATTGAGATGCACCTGTACATGATTATAATAATAGAATGACTTGATACATAAATGGCTAGATTCACATTGATTAGTTCATATTTTGATTAATACAAATCTTCCACAATAATGATCAGAAATGTTTCTTGAGCAGCAAATCAGCATATTAGAATGATTTCTGAAGGATCATGTGACACTGAAGACTGAAGAGTAGTGATGCTGAAAATTCAGCTTTTTTTCTTTCTTTTTTTTACTGTATTTTGGACCAAATAAAAACAGCTTTGGTGAACATAATTTTTTATTTTTTTAAATGTATATAAAAGTCTTGCCAACCCAAAACATTTGAACGGTAGTGTAGAACTGATATTTTGAGTTTAAGGCAAGCAGTGTTTCAACCTAATTTCACAATGTGATTTCTCCAAATTAAACAAAGTGTGTACCTCACTATGAGCTGCATTTGTATATTACATTTTTTTAAATTCAATAATGCCTCAACTTCACTATTATTTGCTTTAAATCAGCCTTAAACTGTTGTTTAAAACCACTTTAAACAAGCAGACATCTCACCACTGCTGCATTTATTTGATCCAAAATACAAAAACGGCAATACTCTGAATTATTAACAAGTTTAAAATGACCGTTTTCTATTTTAATATACTTGAAAGTGCAATTTATTTCTACGATGGCAAAGTTGAATTTTCAGCATCATTACTCCAGTCTTTAGTGTCTCTTTTTGCCGAAGTATTATTTCTGATTATTATCAATGTTAAATAAAAACTGTAGTTTTTTCAAGATACTCTTTCACTGATAGTTATTTTCAGCACTTAAGTGGACAACATGCATATTTCACCACATTTAATGGACTTAAACCTTGCACTATACAGGACTTTTATTTTGATAGGATGACGTGACGTCATAAGTCTGCGCCGCGCTCCTGCGTTTGTTGTGATTCTGCTGAAGAAAGGTTTGTGTTTTCGGCAATTAAAGTGTTTAAATTGATACCAAGCGTTTTGTGTGAGTAAAGCGCATCCACACATAAGTAACAGAGAAGGTGTGTGTCATTTCGTTCCATATATCGTGAATCAGTTTATCTTTAACACGAATTCAATCACTGGCTATCTGTTGTTTAAATGATTACTTGCTGCTAGGAAGGACTATTTCGTTTTCTAGGGAGCTGATTGAGACGCACTCAGAGATTTAGTTTCGATTTATTTTTCTTTCTGTTCATTATTCTCATCTTCATTCAGAGTCAAACATGAAGATACTGAGGAACAAACAGGTTGGTTTTTATTCTCTAAGCTGAGCTCACTCATTTGCAACCAAGGCCAGATTATGAGAAACAGAAACGATTAATTCATTGTTTCAGTCTGTTAGTGTCCCTCACCTCCCGCTCTGAGTCTTTCGTTCTTTCGTTCACATCCCCATAAACTGAAGCTGAGTTGCAGTCGGTACCAGAAACAGAATTGATTAGCTCATCTCTCGAGTCTTTGGGTTCGAATTATTCGTTCTTTTTTTTTCCCCCCTCACATACACTTTAAAATGGTGGACAAGCAAATGGATGGAAAATGAAAAGTTTTATATCGTCGATGGCACTGTCATCTTAAGAACATGCTAATCATGATGTCCATCACAATAAAATATCACATTTTATGAAATGTTCAAAATGGTGAAACAGTAGGGATGTAACGATTAACCGCAAGCCAGTTGAAAATCAATTAAATTATGTGACTATTCAAATCGGTTGAGATGCTAAACAAATTTAGGGGTAGGCGATTCATTTAGGGGTAGGAGTTTATATGAATGCATGTCTGAGGGGAACTTACTGTCTTTAGAAAAGTTTAGATGGTATTTTTTCTTTTCATCTTGCCTCTGTATAATTTGTATAACCTGTAAAAATGCTTTGTTTACAGCGGTAACCAAGGAAACACTGTATCATTGCTGTTCATAAGCGCAGCTCTGCTTTGTTTACAGCGGAAACCAAGGAAAACGCTGTTCATAAGCGCAGCTCTGCTTTGTTTACAGTGTAAACCAAGGTAAACGCTGTATCATTGCTGTTCATAAGCGCAGCTCTGCTTTGTTTACAGTGGAAACCAAGGTAAACGCTGTATCATTGCTGTTCATAAGCGCAGCTCTGCTTTGTTTACAGTGGAAACCAAGGTAAACGCTGTATCATTGCTGTTCATAAGCGCAGCTCTGCTTTGTTTACAGTGGAAACCAAGGTAAACGCTGTATCATTGCTGTTCATAAGCGCAGCTCTGCTTTGTTTACAGTGGAAACCAAGGTAAACGCTGTATCATTGCTGTTCATAAGCGCAGCTCTGCTTTGTTTACAGTGGAAACCAAGGTAAACGCTGTATCATTGCTGTTCATAAGCGCAGCTCTGCTTTGTTTACAGTGGAAACCAAGGTAAACGCTGTATCATTGCTGTTCATAAGCGCAGCTCTGCTTTGTTTACAGCGGTAACCAAGGAAACGCTTTAAGCGCCTCCTGCTGGTAGAGTGAATCTGTGTCTCATTCAGCTGCTGTTTAACACACTCTGTTAGCTTAGATAATTTAGAAGTTTCATCTGGTCTTGTTGAGATACTGTTATGCTGATGATACTCAACTATATATATTAAAATTTTTCTGGTTTAATCACGATCAGATTTTTTCTAGATCCTGCATTAAATTTATATTTTGACCTCCCTATTCGGGGAACAGACAGTCTTTATAGATTGTACAACGCAAGTACTTCTATCATTTAAGTGGGTAGAACAAAAGTCATCATGGCAGTTATTTGATAATTGGCTTACTAGTCATATGGAGCGCAGCGTCCTGGAGATGTTGTCTGACAGGAGTTCCGCCCCGACTCTG
>NW_015536513.1:541205-545230 GCF_001515605.1 Sinocyclocheilus anshuiensis | reverse complement strand
GTTGCAAAGACTAAAGTCTCAAATCCAAAGAGATATTCTTTATAAAAGGTAAGAGTCAGCCACACCTACCTAAAACAGCTCATTCTAACATTCCCCCACATACCTACTTCACTTTAAACCGCATAAACACATTTCATTACACCAAATACATAAAATAATATTATTTTTAGCAGCATCATATGACCCCTTTAATGAAGAGCAATTTCTGTTCTTTACACCATGACAATAAACAAGATCGCGCCCTGGGTGCACCGGGCCTGTGCAGAGAAACACACGGAGTAGAGGTGGTGGGAGACTTAGCAGCGCGCTGTATACTTACCCCGGACTTGTGAGCGTCAGCCCGGAATGTTTCAAGCGCGGCTCTCTCAGCTGAGCCCTCGAACGTGTCCTCACCTGCACTCAAAGGTAGACACGCATCCAATACAATAGGGGATATATTCACACGTTATAGAAACGAAAATGGTGTATAAAATGTATTTTAAGATAAAAAATAGACGATAAAGAATTAACAAACAGGAAGTGACGTGTACTATTTATGTATAGTTTCACAAAACTGAAGTCAAACCATTGTTTTTGCTTCAAATTTCGAAATTATACAATGTGATTTAGATTAAAAACTGCTCATGTTGCATGTATGCAGCATCTTTGTTTGGATCATGATTAAAATGCAGTGGTTGCCTTTAAACGGAAAGAGCACAGACAAAGCCTTATTTTGTTTATATGAAGAGATTTCTTTTATTTGTGTTACTTATTTATTTGATTTGGGGCTTGTTTTAAAATTTGAATTTATTTTTGTTATTTACATTTACATTATATTTAAATTTTGATATTTAGCAGACGATTCTATCCAAAACGACTTACAAATGACAACAATAAAAGCAATCAAAACCAACAAAAGAGCAAGAATATGCAAGTGCTATATTAGTATATTATTCTAGTGTTATATTTCAATTTCACAAAGAAACGTGCAGCATTTTGTCCAAGCAACAATAAAAGGACACATTTAATTTATAATTTGTCTTAAATTTAATTTTGTAAAAAAAAAAAACGTGAATCGAATCGTGAAATCAAAATCGTGAATTGAATCGTGAGTTGAGTGAATCGTTACATCCCTAGTGAACAGACAGTTTGTCCGATCCTGGCAAAATCAGTATTGACTGATTCAGCGTGATTCAAGCAATCAGAAGAGATCATGATTTTCACCAATTTTTCAGAAGTTGTAAGCAAAAAATAGACATTTCATATTTGAGGACCTGTAGGTGCCACTGTTTCTCAAATTAAGCATGTGTCCCCAGATCATGGGGCTGATGATGTGTACACAGGTTTATTTTTATAGACGCATAGTATGCATTACAAAAATGTTATTTCATTTCAACATCAAGAGTTGAGAATCAAAAATTCAGTTCAGTAATTACTCAGTCTCATTATAGCTCAGTCTCATGATAATCTGAGGCCATTTTGATGAGATTCGGATAAAATTTGAAGGAGTTCAGTACATTTCAAAATGGTAACTACTGTAACGAGAAGAGCCTATATAAACATGTAAACTGTGAACTAAAAATGTAGTCTCTAGGACAAAAGTTCTAAAGCTATCAAAAGAAGAGTACATTTTTGAACTGGTGGTGGCATTATAGATTTGGTACTTGAGACCATAGAGTTGGTTAGATTACTATTCAGGACCACACCTATCTGTGTGCCAAATTTGATCATTTTGGAAAGTGTAGTTCTTACAGCTTCCATAAACTCCCATTGGGGAGGAATAAGAAGAAAAATAAAACCAATAGATACAAAAGGGATTACAGCACAGTCTGTGCTTGGCCTGTAATAAACGCAAAATAATAATCAACATTCAGGGAATACAGTCAGACTACATTTTATTTAAGGGGTCTAGATAATGGGTAGGGGGGCACAGGCCCCAAAAACTTTAAGAATAACAATGTTTTCATGTCTGCCGCTTTGTGCCATTAAACTGGGGTTAAATTATATATATTTTTTACCTTAGACCTGATGCTGCTGAAAGAGGAGAGTCAAGAACTGCATGATGTAAAGGAAGACAAACATCTGTACGAGAAACATCATGATTTCATAACTGCTCGGACTAAAAACGCTCCCTCACGAAAAAGTTATTTCACCTGCGAACAATGTGGAAAGAGTTTCGCCAGAAGAGGAGGACTTAAGGTCCACATGAGAATTCACACTGGAAAGAAACCTTTCACCTGCCAACAGTGTGGAAAGAGTTTTATTGAAAATGGAAACCTTACAAAACATATGAGAGTTCACACTGGAGAGAAGCCTTACATGTGCCCTCAGTGTGGAAAGTGTTTTACACATCAAGCAACCCTTAATACCCACATGAGAACTCACACTGGAGAGAAGCCTTTCACATGTGATCAGTGTGGAAAAAGGTTCAGAAGGAAACAAAACCTTGATTGCCACATCTGGATTCACTTAAGGGAGAACTGTTTTAACTCTCATCAGTGCGAAAGGAGTTTCACAGACAAGAATCACGTAATAACTTGCATCAGAGAAAAGCCTTTAATGTGCCATCTCTGTGGAAAGAGCTGCACAAACAAAGGAAACCTTAAGGTTCACCTAAGAACTCACACTGGGGAGAAACCTTTCACCTGCCAACAGTGTGGAAAGAGCTTCACAGCTAAAGGAAACCTAAAGACTCACATGAGGATTCACACTGGAGAGAAACCTTTCACCTGTCAACAGTGTGGAAAGAGCTTCACAGCTAAAGGAAACCTAAAGACTCACATGAGGATTCACACTGGAGAGAAACCTTTCACCTGTCAACAGTGTGGAAAGAGCTTCACAGCTAAAGGAAACCTAAAGACTCACATGAGGATTCACACGGGAGAGAAGCCATTCACATGTGATCAGTGTGAAATTAGTTTCACATATATCTCAGACTTGAAACGTCATAAGCAATCTCATTCTGGGAAGAAATGGCCATGTTCCTCAGTGTGATGCGGTTAGCAGAACTGAGCACCTGTGTATTAACTCTGGATGAAGAGAAAATCATTCTGATGTGTATAATGGTGTGTTCAAGTCATGTCGGATAGATTGTATTTACTAGTTGAACGCACATGAACGCCACCACAAAGTCGTTATTACGAGTGGGAAACTCGAAATTTTCTTTAAGCCCCGAGTTTCCGAGTTGGGGGCATGTCAATGAGAAACATGGCGGAATCGATGGATTCAACGTCTGTAGTTGACGGTAACGTTTTGTTTAAATTGATAGTTTAGTTGTCCTATAAACTTACATTGCTCATGTTCTTGTTACGCAGCTGAAATCCAAGTAAACAAATGCAGACCCTGTTGTATTTCCTTGTAATTTATTAAAAGAAGGTACACCGCCATCTTGTGCCGACTAAACTGACTTGAACGCACCTGACGTCGTAATTACGACTTGTCAACTCGTAAGTGCGAATGTCCCAGGAGGACTTGAACGCAGCATAACACTCTTTTAAAGTTGAACGCACATGAACGCCACCACAAAGTCGTTATTACGAGTGGGAAACGAGAAATTTTCTTTAAGCCT
Source organism: Sinocyclocheilus anshuiensis (assembly GCF_001515605.1). Classification (NCBI taxonomy): domain Eukaryota; kingdom Metazoa; phylum Chordata; class Actinopteri; order Cypriniformes; family Cyprinidae; genus Sinocyclocheilus; species Sinocyclocheilus anshuiensis. The sequence continues at coordinate 541,683 of NW_015536513.1, read as the reverse complement.
CGAGTTTCCGAGTTGGGGGCGTGTCAATGAGAAACATGGCGGAATCGATGGATTCAACGTCTGTAGTTGACGGTAACGTTTTGTTTAAATTGATAGTTTAGTTGTCCTATAAACTTACATTGCTCATGTTCTTGTTACGCAGCTGAAATCCAAGTAAACAAATGCAGACCCTGTTGTATTTCCTTGTAATTTATTAAAAGAAGGTACACCGCCATCTTGTGCCGACTAAACTGACTTGAACGCACCTGACGTCGTAATTACGACTTGTCAACTCGTAAGTGCGAATGTCCCAGGAGGACTTGAACGCAGCATAACACTCTTTTAATTTTAGTTCATTTTGTATTTTTGAGTCATATTCCATGTATGTCTTATTTTAAAAAGAAACACTGTTAAAGGGATAGTTCACCCAAAAATGAAAATGTGATGTTTATCTGCTTACCCCCAGGGCATCCAAGATGTAGGTGACTTTGTTTCTTCA
>NW_015536513.1:539016-540625 GCF_001515605.1 Sinocyclocheilus anshuiensis | reverse complement strand
GGGCAATGGTCAGGAAGGAAGGAAGGGTCCAGGTAAGGGGCGGAGTCCGGCGGCCGCACGCGCTCTCCGGTCCGGGGCGCGAGGGGCGGTGGCTTCGTCCTTTTCTCTGCCCACGGCGCTTGAAGGGACTAGATGGCCCAGCATCCTTGCCCCATTTAAACAGCGGCGGTGATGAGGCTCCATTCGGTTCAGGTGTGCCCCATCACACGCCACCAGCCCTGGCTATTTCAGCAACCCTCCTCTCTCACGCACCCAATCCTGTCGGCAGCCTGGCGAAGGGCGGCGATTAAGGGACGGGGTGATGCTGATAATGTTACCATTGCCATGCATTATAAGACTGATGGACTCCAACGGTTGGACTTAAAAATCATCAAATGTGTTCTACTGAAGAAACAAAGTCACCTACATCTTGGATGCCCTGGGGGTAAGCAGATAAACATCAGATTTTCATCTTTGGGTGAACTATCCCTTTAACAATACTGAAACCTTGGTAAATTGAAAGGTTCAATGTTTTTATTAAATAAACGGAACTGGAAACATGCAGCACAATTGCATGCAAATTTCCAAGGGGCAAACGAGATGGATCTGTTAAGCAATATATTGTGAGAGGGCCATGTGTCACCACGTCCCAAATGACTCAAAATAATAAACCACAAAGTGTACAGGTGGATGCTGCACATTGGTGGTGGTGTCATACTGTATGATTGTAAAGGGCTTTGGGTACAGCAATACACAATAAAGTGAGGTATAAATGCCTCACTCATTCATTTATTAATTCAGTCACAATGACGTAAGTGTGCCCTGCCCAGAACGTAAAGTGCAGTGCGAGTGCAGGTCCGTGGGGAGGGGGCTCAGGCAAGGCATTCAGTTAAATGCTTAAAAAAATAGGTCATACCATCTGTTACAATTGGTGAGAACACAACATTCACAAATCTGAATCAAAAGTAGTATCAAATTCCAATAACTATTGTCTCGGTCAACTTGATTTCCAAAAATCAAAGCAGTATTGCGCAGGAGGCAGCAGGATTTAATGGTATTGAGGCCAAGGTCCTTGTTCCCATCATAAACTTTGACTCAACTTGGCTTGTTCTTTCTCGCACTGTATCCATAGGAAATACTAGAGAATACACAAGATGTGTCACTCGTATTGTTTTGAATGGGGAAAAATGTAACGCTCAATATGGCCACTCTATCAAAGAAAGCCCCGCCTTCTGATTAATAGAGCCAATTGCTAATCGGTAAAGTCAGCGCGTCACTGCAGCTATAGAAACAGTCAGCGTTCTGAGACGTGCGGTTAGGACTGCGCATGCGCACTGGCTGGTCTAGCCTGAATAATACGCTTTTTTAATGCTATTTGAGCAAAATAAACAACTTTTATGACACAGATTTTGTCAGATTTCATTGGTAATTTCAAATATGAAATTTAATCGTATGGTTGGTGAACAGTTTTGGAGAATTTGATGGTTCCCCATTCAAAGAGATGAAATGATGATGATCAAAGAGGAGCTGCACTTGCGTGCCTGAGAGGCGTTTCAAAGATGGCTGTCGAATGACATGACTTGCCTTAAAGGGGTCATATGATGCTGCTAAAAAGAACATTATGTTGTGT
>NW_015536513.1:538151-538695 GCF_001515605.1 Sinocyclocheilus anshuiensis | reverse complement strand
TATCCAGTGTGTTGTGATTGGCTGAATACCTCAAGCGTGTGACGGAAATGTTACGCCCCTACCATATTGTGATGATGCCTTGTCCGGCCGGAGCGACGAGACAAAAACATTCAAAAGCCCATTATAAACGAGGCATTTGTTGCATCCAGTGGGAACATAATTACTGATTATAATGACGTATACTGTCTTTTTATGCGTTGCATATCGTGCTGCGTAAACATAAAACCATGTCTGGAGAAATGACAAACAACAAGCGCTACTCTACACTGCTCAAAACACGAGTTTGAATCATCAGTGGCAAATTCTTTAAATATAACAAATGTACTTACAGGCTGTGAGTCAGAAGCGCCAGACTGTCCTTGCAAAGTTGGAACTGCCCCACTTTATAGAAACAGACAACAGCATTGTAGGCTACTCTCACAGGAAACAGTCCTCATCCTCCGCAAAATGCGCTGCACACATCTGAATATTTGGGTTGATCTGTTCTGGAACAGTGTTGTAAATACAACTTAACCACTGATTTCTAGTCGTGTCCTCTTTAGGA
>NW_015536513.1:526336-537986 GCF_001515605.1 Sinocyclocheilus anshuiensis | reverse complement strand
GTATTTCCTCAGCAACCAGCACGGATCAGCTCCAGGCATGACGAAGTGATATCGTCCTCTTTTGGAAGGCCAAACAAAGTAGTTTCGCTTTCACAACGAAGCACACAGCGCATTCACGACATGGCGGCGGCAGCAATACTACAGCGAGAATAAAAGTTACACCTTCTTTCTTTGCGTGAACATTTGGGCGGCGTTATGCAAATCTTCCCACATCGTGACATAGACATGTGGGGGCGTGTTAGAACGAGCCGTTTTAGGAGGGCGTGGTTGACTCAACTTTTATAAAGAATATCTCTTTGGATTTGAGACTTTAGTCTTTGCAAATTTACAGATCTTCTTTATGCACCAAGAGCTTGTAACACTCCAAAGAGAAAGGAAAAATAGCATCATATGACCCCTTTAAAGAGACTGATGTGGCGTCCCAATTCGCATACTATCATATCATATTATCTATTATATCATATTAGTATGTCCCAAATCATAGATTCCCGAATGGTCTACTACTTCCGGTTAGAATTCAAAGTGCAGATCAATGCAAACTCTAACGGCTAATATTGCCCACAACACATTGCGCGGTGGACGAGGATTCGATTAGAACTACAAACACCAATGCAAACTCTAACGGCTAATATTGCGCACAACACATTGCGCGGTGGACGAGGATTCGATTAGAACTACAAACACGGTGGATATGTGTGACCAACGGACAGGTAGAGAAAGGGATTTGAGTGAAAAATAATGTCTAACCTGATAAAAAAATATTGAATGTTATCCACGTTATATTTCATCTGCAGCAACACTGTGAACTTTTATAATGATATGTTAATGATTAACTTTTAAATACATCATTATGGAAACACATGAGCAGAGTTCTCGGCGTGAAAGACACGCAATGAGCCTCTTCATTTCTCTTCAATACGGTAGGAAATCAAATTAAACGAAATGTGGATGTTGTTAACTGTGACAAGATGATTGACATGCCAGTTTAAACAATTACAGGATGCACGTAACTAAGCAACAGAGCATCCGTTAAAGAAGCAGCTCTGACGAAGTAGTATGTCCCAAAGCGTGCCTACTATATATATATATAGAATAACATACCTCAGAATGTTGTAACTGACCAATCAGCATCAAGTATTTCACGGGGCCATGTAATAATATATGCTGCGTTCCAATTCGCCTACTTATACAATGCCCTAAAAGTATGTACTCTTTTTGTGAAGAAAAAGTACATACTTTTGAGTATGTAGCAGAATAGTAGGGAAGCTTTGGGACATACTACTTCGTCATAGCTGCTTCTTTAACGGATGCTCTGTTGCTTAGTTACGTGCATTCTGTAACTGTTTAAACTGCCCTGTCAATCATCTTGTCACAGTTAACATTATCCACATTTCGTTTAATTTGATTTCCTACCGTATTGGAGAGAAATGAAGAGACACGTTGATTTGCTAGTCATGATCTTGGTCTACCATGCCGAGAACTCTGCTCATGTGTTTGCATAATGATGCATTTAAAAGTTAATGACCAAACGTATTATAAAAGTTCACAGTGTTGCTGCAGATGAAATATAACGTGGATAACATTAAATTAATATTTTTCGTCAGGTTAGACATTGATTATTTAGCACTCAAATCCCTTTCTCTACCTGTCCGTCGGTCGTGTATATCCGCCATGTTTGTAGATTTTTAACATTTTTTTTTTATGCGTGTTTGTAGTTCTAATCGAATCCTCATCCACCGTGCCGCAATGTGTTGTGGGCAATATTAGCCGTTAGAGTTTGCATTGATCTGCACTTTGAATTCTAACCGGAAGTAGTAGACCATCCGGGAATCTTAGGCATACTTTTTTAAACATACTATGATTGCACTGTTATGCACATTTATCATAAACACAGCTCAAATGCTTCCTACTAGTGTGGTCCAAAACATTTAGCACAGTTTTATTACAGGTAGAATGCAAAATGTTTCAGTACAAGCATTTCAGCCAAATGTAATTTATGCAATATTTCAAACCTTTAACCCACTGGGGAAAATCAACCAATGGCAACAGTTTAAAAGATCCCGAGCTCATTGACAAATATATTTTATCGTAGGATGTGCTCCCTTTACACAGTGCGCGCGCGATCGCCAAAGTGAACTACGACTGCGAGCGCTCATTCAAAGGGGATTTAAATACCCCACATATTGATAGCGGCGGCCTGCGCGAAAATTATATACAATATTAGAATGTTTGCGAGAGCGGACACAAAAATCGTGGGAGCGGATGGGAGCGTGCGGTAAATTCAGCGAGAGCGGGATCAACAAGCCCCGCGCTATCACGCTAGCAGCGGCGCAGTCAGTCAGTGAGCGCCGTAACAGATGACGTCAAATCTTGCGGGATTCCATAAATAAAATACACAGAACCCCACTATTCGACAAATATACATAATGAAAAGATGATACAAAATTGAATACCTTGGAAAATGGCATTTAAGACTTTTTAATACGTTTTAAGGGCCTTCATTTTCTCTAAATTGAGTTATCAACTTTTAATACTTTTTAAGGACACCCTGAAAATAGGTATTTTTGTTTATCGTTAATATTTTGAGTTATTCTGGGAGTGACGTCATTGATAATGGACCGGTCGCGCCTGCTTTCTCAGAACAGCCAGACTGTGACTCTGCAGTGCCATGCATCAAAGAGTGAAAATATGCTTTACTAGTTGAAGTTTAGAGTTAGTTTTAATCATAAAGGTGTTATGAAACTGAAAAGAGTAAGCATGCATTTACCTGTTGATGATTTTGATGTATATTCAGAGTTTTATGAACACACATGTTCGTTTCATGTTGCCGCCTGCGCACCAAATTTGAGCGTGGGTACTTCCATGTTAATAAGTGTTACATTTTTGGTGGATTGAGTCTGCGGAAATGTCATTGAGTGCAGTAAATGTGTGAGCTTCTTTTCATGTCAGAATGTATGTTTATAGACAAATCTGTGTATACGAATTGCAGTTGCTGTTAAGGAGGACGGTACTAATGTGTTTTTTGCATCCACAGCGAGTCTGAAGGCATGTGCGTTAATTGTCTGTCCTCTGTCAATAAACTCGCTTCCCCAAAGAGCCTGGTGACGGTAGTCCATTTGTGGTGCTGGGTCAAGTCCGCTACACTATGATAATCACTGTTACCTGATTTAAAAAGCGCCACTGGTTTATCCACAGCATAAATTTGTAAAGTAAAGAGACATGGAGAGAATATATATAGTATTTATTTCTTTTATTTTTTAAATGTAATGTTCTGTGTTTAGTACAACATCAATAGATGGGTTCCCATCCACACAATTTTTATGCATATTGTTGATATAGCATTACAAAATGCTGGATTAAAACACCAAGGCACAAAATCAAAACTATAAATGTTCAGAAAAACTGCATACTTGTGTACATAAAATGTGATGGAAGGACATTTCCCTGAAAGCTAAAAATAAATGTCAAGTTAAGGATTATGACTATTGTTTTTACTTATCAGTGCATATATACAACCATATACAAAGGTTTGGACTTTATTTTGATGTGTTGTTTGTGCAGACATACATACAACAAAATATTCTGGGGGGCCATGACATTTGGGTGAAAAATCACCAAATTCTGGTGGAGGTTATTTAAAAAAAAAAATACTTGCAGTGAAGGAGATAACATTTTGTACTTGAATAAAATAAATGTATTTACATGCTACCACATGAAGCACAATTTTTTGTCACCGTTTTTTTCAGTATAGCTGTAACCTGTTAACATCAAGAAAATAAAGTTTTCTTGCCCGTAAGACTTGATGTGGCCAAAGCTTCACGTCCAAAAATAACGACTGCCAGGTCCTGGGTAAACACCGACATTTTTGTCCTGGACAACCGATCAAATGTCCTTTTAGGAATTGTGATTCCTCCACACAGGGCGATCTGTAACAGAAAGAAAATTGTATCTGAAGTGCATGTGCGCGTCAATAACACAAACAGTGTTTAATTCAATAATTAATAATTATGCCTTTTAGGACACTACAATTAAGATGTTTTGCCAAAATAATTTTTAAAGTAAATTTACATATCTTTTTTGGTTAAGCGTTTAAACAATGAAACAATTAATGAACATGCAATTGTGAAACAGCTTTAACTTGAACTTAATTGTCCACAATCAAAAACCGTCATATCGCACACCCTAAATGCATTTTTAATACTAAATTTGAATTACATACTAAATGCATTTTTTTTTACCTGATCTGGAGACCACTGATGATCTGTGTGCAGATCTGCAAACAGCTGTTCAAGAAAGTTGTTGAAGGGCTCTACACATTTTTTTGCTGCATGATGTATGTGATGGCAGGAGTCTCCATCTATGTCCAGCAGTGTTGGGTAGTGTGTGCTGCAAATCCTGGTCTCGAGGCAGGTCTTGCTTCCTCTCATGACCTTGTAGGATTACATCATAATGCTCACCAGATTTTCCCATGGTATTTCATGCTGCATGAAGAAGTTACAGAGTGACTTCTCCAAGCTGGCAGCATTCACTTTCTAAGCTTCTAAGAACCCCAGGTGCTCTACCACCACCTTCTTTTCATCATCATGGTCATAGCTTATCAACATTGCAATTTTTTTTTTTTTTTGCTGTTGCATTTGCTTTCATCCACATTGAAGGAAAATGGAAACCTCTTCGAATAAAAAATGACCTTTCAGAAAAAGTACACCCCAGGCCATTCACCAACTCGTAGGAGGATGTGGTGCGTGATAGTTGAATTTGTCCCAAGGCTATCTTATATCAAGCGCAAGACTCTGGGCCAATTCAACTATCACTGGAGCAGTGGACATGGGAAGGGAATGTTCAACGATGACTAGGGTTGGGTATCGTTTGAATTTGATCAATTCCGATTCTGCTTATCGATTCCGATTCTTTTCGATTCCTAGTTTTGATTCCAATGTGATTAAATAATGATACCGAACAATTATCCTGCGTATAATAACATAATTTATTCAGCAAATGTTGAAGTAAAAGGCTGTGAAGTAGTCCGGGTATGGTGACATCAACACCTGAAAGCTTTGTTGACTGCTCAGTCTGTGTTTCTGTAAATTTAGAAAATACAATGTAATGTTTCCTTCTGTTAAAAGTTATGCAGTACTACAACAAATATGGACTATAAATAATTCTGTTTTAGGCATTAAAGCTTTTAAGTTTCTTATGAATATAATTATGATGACACAAGGTATGATTATATAAATAATACCTTCGTTATGGCACGTAGGTCTCATGGTTTGAAATGACAGCTGTGTACCCAGCCTACATCTTTTAACACGGGACCTGAACACGATGGACTCTGAAAACAATATGCACGTAAACTAAGTAAAAACACTGTGATTATTCATTATGAATTAAACTGCAATTACCGTTTTAAAAAGTAGTTTTTACATGAAATACGTTACTTACAGTTGGCGGCGGCATTGTTGGTGAGCAAAAGTGTTCTGGCAAAGCCAGCATCATACTGTGATTTGTTCTCAAATCAGGCATTGGTGAAATGTACTGAACACGTGTAAATTAACACTGACGTAACTGGGACGTTCGCTAAAAATAAACTGAATCCATTTTTCCCTGACGCCGGGGCCTTTCGGCTGCGTATTCAAACATGTTGTTTTTCCACAGCCAGGAACGGCACATCTGCATGGCATCGCAATCTTATTGTAAACAACTACTTCTTCAGACCCAGGCTGCGTTCCAGTCCATTTTTATGCCCTTCACTCGCAAACTTCCCTCCGTCTCGTTTACTCGGATGTATGTCATTGATTACATTGCATGAGTGCCCACTTCTGGCGGAACCCTTGCAATGGACTGAACTGGAACGTCCTAAGCCTTTGATCACTTAGAATCTGCTATAGAGTTTGGTTTATTGTTTACACTTTTTCCCTTGCGGATTTGTTTGGTGCAGCATTCTATATGTATAAAGGTATGCTTGGGCTGTTATAAATGTAAAAAAAAAAAAAGCATTTATATATTATAGAGTTGTTTGGGGTGGGGATAAATTAAACGCGATCTGCGATGACGTCACAATCGTGTTGCATTTTGGTCTGTGGAGTGGCCTGAAGTGTGCATATGAAGCAGACTCGCTCGGACAAAATCGAGGGGTCGAGGGTATGTCCATATAAACTTCCTTCGTCCACTTCACGAAGTGGAACGCACTTAAAAATGGCGCTGGGGATTCCCCCGAGGGGAAATGCTTAGGGAAGTTCGCGAGTGCGTGTCTCAAAGTGGAGTGGAACGCAGCCCCACTCGCTGCACGTCGACTGAACACCTGTGGGCGTGACAACGATACAATGATGCAAAAATAGGCATAGTTGTCTTGCTCTGGAGGCGGTGTTTATGCAAACGACTAGGGGTGTCCCCGACTAAGGATTTACATAGTCAAATCAGAGTTTTCGAATCTTGCTGATAGTCGACTGATAGTCGAATCATATGTTTGGGGGCGGGGCAAAATACATTACCAAGAGTCAAGTAGTCAGACATTCGACAATCATAAATACTGATGTTAACACAAAGCGAAAATGTGTAACGGATGACTCGCAGATACAAACGGGTAAATAATGTTTTATGTGTTGATTAAAAGATAGTTAACATTAAACGACTGCGAAACCCTAAGAATTCACAACAATTTTTATAATTAGTTATTAATGTTCTGCATTTCTGTTTTGAGCTGCGCGCGCTAAAGATGACCAGTAGAGTGACGCATTTGATAGCAGGTTTTTAATCAATGGGATTTAACTCATCATTTATCTCATATAGAATATGCTTCGTTATTTATACAACATAACGTTAATATTACGACTTATAGGCTATCTGCACAAAGTGCCCCGAATGCACGAACGTGTCTGCGCGGCTCTGAATGAACCCCTTTTGTGGACGCGTGCCTCACGCAACAACGTGCAAAAACACGGCAACTAAACTCTAAAAATTCACAGTGTTTTATTATAATAGTGTTCTCATTATAATGTTATGTATATGACAGTCCCAGTCATAGTTATTATTATGCATTGTTGTTTGTCCTGCTCGCGCTGCTCGCCGTAGTACTACAATGAAGCGCTTTACCACAGCGTAACTCAACCAAATGCATCTTATACGACATACATAATATATAGGCTTACACGATATATATATAAACTGGCTGAAATGTTTTGAAATCACTTGTACCCTACATAATGGAAAAAAAATCCAGTCTTTCACTCTGTCTGTGTCATGCCCGGTTCAGACTACACGATTTGCTTGACGTAGGGTGTCGTGGGGATTCGTAAACGACAATGGGCGTCGGGACGCAAGATTCCATCGTTTCAGCTCGTGTAGTGTGTCATAGTCTTAAGCTATGAAACTTACAGGATGTTTTAATGGTACAAAGACCTGTCATATGCCAAAAGATCAAGGCAAATTTGATTTCTCATGTCATGACCCCTTTAATAAACACAATCTTTATATCAGTGTGTCACGTGGATCTCAGCAGGAGTTTTTCTGTGCGTTTGAACACTTTGTCCTGTTTTAGATGAGAATAATGAACAGTAAAGAAAAATGAATCAAACTAAATCTCAGTCATGCTAAAGAATAGAATTCATGGAATTTTACATTAGAAAACGACTGTAAATAACAGATATGGGATGAATTGCAGTAGAGTGTTTATTGTCTTAATGTTCTTTTTGAATGTCATAATTCAAAGCGTTTCTGTCTTCTTTCATTCAGTTACATGATACCTGGATGCTTTTGTCCCATATTAGGGGTTTATCGGAGTGTGTGAGTCATGCTAAAGAATAGAATTCATGGAATTTTACATTAGAAAACGAATGTAAATAACAGATATGGGATGAATTGCAGTAGAGTGTTTATTGTCTTAATGTTCTTTTTGAATGTCATAATTCAAAGCGTTTCTGTATCTGTCATTCAGTTACATGATACCTGGATGCTTTTGTCCCATATTAGGGGTTTATCGGAGTGTGTGAGTTCTATTTCTTCTGTAATATGTATGTGGATTTTCTGCGCCAGGGCGCCCTCAGGTGTCCAGTATGCATGAAACAGACATCACGTGTTCATAGCACAAAATAATGGCCAATCCATAAAAATAATATTTCTCTCAAAAGAAATTTGACGTAGACATATGATAATCCATGTTTGTCTACAGTATACAGAAGTGTATTGGAGTTTTAATTAAAGTGTACTTGAGTTTTTTTTTTTTTTATTAGAAATTTGTTATTTTATTATTTATTTTTTTTCTCATTCAGAGTGAAAAATTAGGAGCTGTTTATGAGACTTGCTTATGCAACTTTCCATTTATATTCCCCTTCACGTGGTTCAGGAAATATGCCAGTTAGTTATTGAAAACAAGTAAATCATCGTCAAGTAGGTTTATTGTCATACTGTAGTTGTTACAAAAAAAAGCTGCAAGAAATTTCAATTTAAAAAGCGTCACAGTTCAAATTAACTTCATTGATGTCCTGAATAATACAACTAAAATCATGATAAGAGTATTGGACATTTCTATTATATCAGTGTATTACTGATATTATTACAGTCCGTAGAAACATCACTGTTGTTTTTACATGCATATTTTAGTTTGGATCTTAAGATGTGTCAAAACAAAGTTAATTTAATATGAAAGTTGTAATATTGCAATGGTTTTTATTTTACTTAATTTTAGTTTTTTTAACATAATAACCTAATTAAAGGGTTATTCAAATAAAAACAGGTAAAATTACTAAACACAAGACATGATATTTAACAGACATAGTTAGATGTTCAAAATGCACTATATACATAAATATGTATCATAATGAGTCATTTAAAAATACTCTTCTCACAGATCCATTTATACTTGTTGCCACATGGAAAATCAGCCCATCCTGGTGAATAATTTAGAGCACAGTCTTCCTCTATTTTATTCGTTTGTCCATTCTCCCAGAACCTGCATCAACAGATCAGCATTAGATGTTCAGAGCTGCTTTCTGTGTGATATGATACTGACTGTGAGAATCCTTTATTAAAACATAATCAGTTCAATTCAGTGATTTCTCACCTAAAGGTCACATTGCTGCCATCAACCCATTTCCATCTGCCCTCCACTGATTGGTCAGTCAGACCAATCCAGACTTTAGCATCACCAGAAATGTTCTTCACAAAATCCTGAGAAGTGAAACAATAAAACGATTTATAAAATGAGCACAGACCCATTTCAGCACATTATCTTGAATCTAAAAACTAAACACCACAATTACACACACACAAACACACACACACACAGAGATAGAGAGAAACTGACTTGTTCCTCTTTGTCGTTTATGATGATCAGATCTGCTCCTTTGTTTGTACAGTATTTTCTGCTCTCGGCCCATTTCTTCGTCTCAGAAGAAATGAAGTAAAGACTGGATTGATGGCACTTCCATCCACCTATAAACACAGATAAAGCCATCCCTTGTGAAAAATAAGTATACTAAAATGTATTTGAAGTACATTTATTTCATGCTAAGTATAATACAAATATATTTACATATTTATGCACTTTATAAAATTATCCTGCAATTGTACTTTTAGTATACGGAACTGGTATCAGCTAAATATTGTACTCAATGTACTTTAATTATGCAGAAGTGCTGCTGAAGTCCAACTACAGATATACTGAAGTATATTTGATTGTGCTAAAGTGGAACTATTTCAAGTATACTTTAGGTATATCATAATATCTAGTATTTAAAGGCCAATATTATTCAAAGATCATACAATCCTCATCAATAGTGACATGAAAATACATTTTAGGCTTAATATTAAGAAATGTGCATTGTGCACAAGTAGTACTCCAAATAAACTTTAATTATAATTTTTATATCAGTAAGTCTCTACCGATATGTCAGTAAATATGTTAATAGGTCTGAACTATACTTGATATGAAATAAAAATGTTTTACTAGGGCATGAACTAAATTTGAGTGCAAACAAAATTAAAAGGGTAATTTATGTTAGTTGTACTAGTAGTGTATTAATTAATGTACAATAACTGACAGTATACTGTATTGTGTGTTCATATTCAGTTTGAATTTATCTCACTTGTCACGATCACTCCATTCCAGACTCTTACCATTTACCTCCGGATTCCATTTCCCATAATCCTTTGCATGGACTCATCAATCCTCATTGTCTGCACCTGTAGCTCATTTACACTGTCTGCTCACTTTATATAAGCCTGGTTTAGTTTGTCATTCTTTGCGAAGTCTTGTTAGTTGTTATACTGCATTTCTGAGCATTCTCCCTGGATTTGTCTCTTGGTTTTTTGATTTCTTGCCTGTTTTTTGGGGGGGATTTACCCTTTGTCTGAGTTTCCTGCCTTGTCTATTGTTTGGATTGCCTGCCTGTGTTTTGACCTGTTGCCTGTATTTCGGATCACGTCTCTGGTTTGTCCCAATAAAGCTGCATTTGAACCTCCAACCTGTCAAGTCTCAGAGCAATACGTAACAGAAGACTTCGCCACTTACAGATCCAGCAGCTGAGTGTCATCCAGATCACTATGGATCCGGTTAATCAGTTATTGTGTCTACATTAGAGGGATTTATTGATCGAGGATTATGTACAGCAGTTTCGTGAGTTATCCTATTGTGTACCATTCAAAGAAGTTGCGCTGAAGGACTTTTTTCGTTTTGGATTGAATGAGCCTATTAAATCATGGTTCCCTAAAGGAAAGTTCAATTGTAGTTTAAAGGACTTTATGGACTTATATCTACTATGCTCTTATTTTAAGCGGCTCTGTATTCACTGTGGATGTAACTGAGGAGGAACATGGCACCACACCAGAGTCTGTTCACGTAATGGCTGCCGGTCAAGAGCCTTTCCACAAGATGACCGCCAGCCCAGAGACTTATCATAAAATGGCTGCCAACACAGAGGCTGTTTGCAAAATGATCAGAAACTTTCCACAAAATGGCCGCCGTTCCTGGGTCTCGTCCCGTCATGGCCACCGTTCCTGAGTCTCGTCCCGTCATGGCTGCTGTTCCTGCATCTGCTCACGTCAAGTCTGCCAAGTCAAAGTCTGCTCATGTCATTTCAGAGTCTCGTCACGTCTCAGCTGATCGTCCAGAGCCTAGTCACGTCTCAGCTGATCTTCTCGAGTCTCATCACATCTCAGCTGATCTTCCAGAGTCTCTTCAAGTCACCACTGATCTTCCTGAGTCGTCACAGCTGATCTTCCTGAGTCAAGTCAAGCCACAGCTGATGTACCAGAGTCTCGTCACGTATCAGTTGATCTTTCAGAGTCTCGTCACGTCTCAGCTGATCTTCCAGAGTCTCGTTGGGTCTCAGCTGATCGTCCAGAGTCTCGTCACGACTCAGCTGATCTTCCAGAGTCTCGTCACGTCTCAGCTGATCTTCCAGAGTCTCGTCATGCCTCAGCTGATCTTCCAGAGTCTCGTCATGCCTCAGCTGATCTTCGAGAGTCTCGTCATGCCTCAGCTGTTCGTCCAGAGTCCCGTTACATCACAGCTGATCATCTAGAGTCCTTTCACGTTCTGTCTGTTGCACCCAGATCTTCAAGGTAGTCCTTCGGTATTCCAGTCTGGTATCCAGTGTGAGGGATGCACCGCTGGTGTCTGCACGCGCAGCTGGTATCCCCAAACCCACTCACTTTA
>NW_015536513.1:476468-526098 GCF_001515605.1 Sinocyclocheilus anshuiensis | reverse complement strand
GCCGCCGTTCCTGGGTCTCGTCCCATCATGGCCACCGTTCCTGAGTCTCGTCCCGTCATGGCTGCTGTTCCTGCATCTGCTCACGTCAAGTCTGCCAAGTCAAAGTCTGCTCATGTCATTTCAGAGTCTCGTCACGTCTCAGCTGATCGTCCAGAGTCACATCACAGCTGATCGTCCAGAATCTCGTCACATCACAGCTGATCGTCCAGAGTCTCGTCACGTCTCAGCTGATCATCCAGAGTCTCGTCACGTCCCGTCTGTTGTACACAGATCTTCGAAGTCAGTTCTAAGGTATCTCAGACTGACATCCAGTGTGGAGAATCCACCGCTGGTGTCAGTACACGCATCTAGTATCCCTAAACCAACGTTCTCAAGGGACACCGTTCATACACTTTAAAGCCTGCCGCCCACTACTCACCCCAGTTCTCCAGGCATAGAGCCGTCAGTCTTTGAAATAGAAAATGTACTCTCTGTCCTGCCAGTTATGGCTACGGCCATTCTCTGTGTATGGGCCACACACACCACTGTTGTTTCCCCAGAGGTGGCAGCATTCACTGCATTCACTGGTGGCGCCCACTCTACTCTCCGAACCTGATCCCAAGTCTAGCCCACAGAAGACTCCTGTTCCCGAGTCTAGCCCAGAGAGGGCTTCTGTTCTCGAGTTTAGCCCAGAGAGAGATCCTGATCCCGAGTTTGGCCCAGAGAGGGTATCTGTTCTAGACCAGAGTCCAGTGCCGGTTCCAGCCCTGGTTAAGTTTGTCATTCTTTGCGAAGTCTTGTTAGTTGTTATACTGCATTTCTGAGCATTCTCCCTGGATTTGTCTCTTGGTTTTTTTGCTCTCTTGCCTGTTTTTTGGGATTTGTCTGAGTTTCCTGCCTTGTCTATTGTTTGGATTGCCTGCCTGTGTTTTGACCTGTTGCCTGTATTTCGGATCACGTTTCTGGTTTGTCCCAATAAAGCTGCATTTGGACCTCCAACCTGTCAAGTCTCAGAGCAGTACGTAACATCACTACTATTCTCTAGACAGTGAAGTATTCTGTGGCTTTGACACACAAACCTGACAAATACAAAGTTTGATTCTGACAAAAGATACTATGTTTTTGACTAAAATATTTGATTTTGACCTGGCAGTTTGAGATTTGCATAAGTTGCTGTGTAGTTTTTTGATTGTTTATAGTTGTGAGAAAATGGTGAATTGTTTCATGAATTGTGTTAGCAATCAAGAAAAGCTGTAATGAAATGCTCATGCTCAATGATATGAATATTGACTTATAAAGCCACTTGTTGCAATGTCTATTTAACGATTTAATCATCCACTACAATAATATGTCTTAAATTATCTATTAATATTTAGACTCAGTTGACATCCCTAAACTGATTATTATTAATCATTATAAACATGACACTAAAGCAAGTTCAATATGAGCATTAGCCACATGACCCCAACACAACAGATCCAATTCATTCCACTTTAAAATTTGAGTCTGCTTTAAAGCAAGTGACCAGTAAGACTGAAGAAACTTACCAGCAAAAAGCGTCTGAAGTTCATTTTTTTCTGATTTCAACAGGTCCAATATGAGCATTAGCCACATGACCCCAACACAACAGATCCAATTAATTCCACTTTAAAATTTGAGTCTGCTTTAAAGCAAGTGACCAGTAAGACTGAAGAAACTTACCAGCAAAAAGTTCAAGTTCAAGTTCAAGTAAAAAGCGTCTGAAGTTCATTTTTTTCTGATTTCAACAGGTCTCTCTCTTTTGTGAGGTTCATGTTGTTGGTTAGTAGCTGGTTTCTCTCTTTTGTGAGGTTCATGTTGTTGGTTAGTAGCTGGTTTCTCTCTTTTGTGAGGTTCATGTTGTTGGTTAGTAGCTGGTTTCTCTCTTTTGTGAGGTTCATGTTGTTGGTTAGTAGCTGGTTTCTCTCTTTTGTGAGGTTCATGTTGTTGGTTAGTAGTTGTTCTCTCCCTTCTGTGAGGTTCATATTGTTGGTTAGTAGCTGGTCTCTTTCCTCTGTGAGGTTGGTGATCTTAGTTAATATCTGTTGTCTCTCTTGAGTGAAGGTGACACACAGCACTATGACTGCGGTCAGCAGAAGAACACACAGCAGCACCAAACACACCACAGCTGCTCTGGAGCTCCTGATCGTCACACCATCACTTCCTGAAGATGATAGATATGATGTTAGTCTCTTCACTTCCTCATTTCATATGGCTCACATCAACTGAAAACATGCCAACTGTAGACTAATTTTACTCTTTGTCAGATGTTTATTAGTGTAGTTTGTGTTCTTGTGTTTTAAGAGCAAATGCAGAGGAATAGTTCACTAAAAATGGGTTTCTGATTATTTAGGCCATCCAAGATGCACTGTATATGACTTTATTTCTTCAGCTGAAGAGAATTTAAGCTTTTGGAAGAAAACATTCCAGGATTTTTCTCCATCTAATGCAAGTGAACGGGGCTCAATGCACACCATTTCTAATGGTCCAAAATCCATATATAGGCAGCTTTAAAAGAATCCACATGACAGTTGACAAATAAGGGTCTTCTCTAGTGAAACAATCAGTCATTTTCATTATATTTACAAGTAGAGCATGCAAAGACTACATGTCAGAACTTACTGCCCTGATTGCACACGTACATCATCTATTTGACGTCTACATTTTAAGACGTTTCCTATCAGATGTCAAATAGACGTTTATTAGATGTCTTTAAGATGTTTATAATTTAAAATGTATGTCAAACTGACATACGTCTGTCAGATGTTTGTACACAGCAGATGCTTTCCAGATCAAGATTTAACAGACATCTTGCAGACGTACGTGTGCTATATGGGTGGATGACCTGGAGGTGAGTAAATAATCAGGAAATTTTCAATTTCGGATGAACTATTCCTTTAATCACAGTTACCTGTGTGTTGAGGTGTTTGGGTTTTTGTTGTGTTGAAGTCCTCTGTGTCTTTCTTATGTTTCATGTCTCTTACAGCCTCTGCACTGATGTAGATATCAACAGTCCTTTCTATTCGGTCTTCCGAGTCCATTATCGAACCTTTATTCATACTATCATTCACAATTCCAGACATTTCTTTTTTGGTGCAGTTGAAATGGTTACAGTCGTTTATCTATGAAACATAAATGTAAAGTGGTAAAAAAAAAAACTGTAACACATACATTGAATTATATACTGAAATATATTGTTGATTAATCTCTGTACCTGTGAGTTCAGATGACTGGATTCTCGTTGTGTTAAATCTGTGATCTCTTTTCCGACGTCACCTCTTACAACACCCACATGTTCTTAGACATTATGTTTTTTTTCATCTTCTTTGCATATTTTCATTTACACTATCGGACAGCTTCAGTGTCCGCAAACTAACCCTAGTTTCTCTCCTGTAAGTGGACTGTGTTGTGTTCCTCATCTGTGTGTGTGTGGCCAGTATTTATGCATAAAGGAACTGTTTTGTGGAAATATTTAAAGTATTTATATAAAAAGGAACTTCAACTCGCTGCAGAAGGATGTTGAATCTGTTTCAACAATGTGGATTGTGTTCATTTAAATGAGGTTCAAATGTATTCATTTTAACAGGTGGTGTTGTAAACTTTTTGGAAATGTTTAGGTTAGTGCTGTTACAGACATGAACAGACTGATAGTAACAGACATGAAACAGGTTAAATGAAATAAGCATTCGTATGTATGCATTTCAACCGGGGTTCGCTATATTCAGCGGCGTAATCTCAATGTCACGTTTGTTTAAATCTAAGGTTAATTAATGTTTGATTAGCTGTGCTGAGTGTGCGGTCAATTTCAGCTGCAAACGCACTTTTAATTGATCCTAATGGCTCTATACAATTAGAGAATATTGTTATATTAATGACAGTTATCTAATGAATAATTTATGATATTTGCTCCGGTGGGTGCTGGGGTCTTATCTATTGGATTGCAATGCATATTCTTGTTAACGCTTGTGAACATTTCACATTACACGCCACTTGTGTTAAGCTGGTCGGTGTGGTAGCCTAGGCACACATAGATAGAAATACATGCGGTTCACATGGCAATCCCGGCCAGATGCATTTGTTTTAGGTCAAAAAAGAGTCCGGGGAAAAGGTGATATGGTCACCATACTTAAGATATAATCACCACAAAATGAGGATAGTAACTTGAGTTCTTGACACTTCCAAGTCACCTTTCAGTGACCTGGGCCATATGTTAGGGAGGGAAAGAGGGGCATAAGAATGGGTGAAGGGGCAGTTAAGTAGATCGTATTGTTTTGTTGCATGGCATCTGTTTTGTGTGAGTTCCTGATGTTTTGGTTTCACACAAACAAGTGAAAAGTATTTCCTTTCCCAAGTAACAGTAAATTAATATCACAATAAATACAATATCGATATTGTATGATATAAAAAAAAAATTGTGATAATATTTTTGGCCATATCGCCCAACCCTAGTTCAAAGTTTTTTTTTTTAAAAGTGTCTGAATAGTTCTTGCAACCTTTACGTAAAGAAATGTTGCTTGCTGTGGTGAAGTGGTTATTTTCAAAAACCTGCCTTGAGGGTACACCATATTGTTTAGTTGTCAACACCAGGGCTGTTGATGCTCCATTATTTGTTGCAGCATTCAAGCATATTATCTTTAAAGGAACACTCCACTATTTTTGAAAATACGGAAAAACTCAACTGTTTAACTCTAGCGGAGTTGGAAAATGAACCTATTTTTAAAAAATATTGGAGTGTTCCTTTAACATACGAACTTAGTGATCCAACCATCCATCATATAAAAATTAGGATAACTTCAGTGATGGAAGAAAACACCACACTTCTCTTACCTTCCTGGAGTATTCATCCACTGCTCCAAAACTGACTATGTTGTACCTATTAAGTAAAGCTTTTAGCATAAAATGAGCATTTTGCATATGGAATTCTACTAATATAGTGCAAGGAGACATGTGTTTATAAGAAATACTCATAGGAGTACATGACAATGGAAAATGACAAAACTTTATTAACTTGTGATTAGTATCCACATGCCAGAGAGACAGAGGCCCTCTCACAGAATATGTGCAGCGTACCACACACCAATACCAATCTGTACATTCTGGATAGGACTCCTGTCGAATCCACTTTGTGCACTGAAGCAGCTACTCTTCTCCACTGAATGTGAATCACCATGGATTGAAGCCTACCTTTGACCATTTGGTATCCAGCAGAGGAAATTTCTTTTTTAATCTGGGCAACCAATCAATTGAGGTCTTGATCTATTGAGGTCTTGCTCAATGTTACTGTACGTTTTCGTGGAAAACCCAAGCTCTTTAATTCGTTTGGGACAGTGACATGAAATGCCCAGAGGTTTTGCAATGTAGCATACAGAAAATTCCATGAAATCAAGATCAACTGGTGTTCTTATGAGAGCTTTTCCGTTTTTCTTTTTTTCTATTCAATTAGCTTGATAATGTACTGAATAAAACGAAACAATTTGCTCCTGAACTTGTTTTTAAAAGGGACTACACCTAGATTGTATATGACGATTCTTGCTGTTATTTTGCACAATTAAAGTTATTTGTTATGTTTCATCATTCATCAATTAGATCTAGGTATTATAATGTTCTTTTTTCTGTTTGGTTGGTTGGTTGGTTGGGGGCGGGGGACAGTTTGCAGCATTGTATATCTGTGGTTTCTGTTGTATCTTTTACCCAATTGTATATAGAATGCTGCAGCAAACAAATTCGTAAGAGGAAAAATGCAAACAATAAACCAACTCTATAGCAGATTCTAAGTGATCAAGGGCTTAGGACGTTCCAGTTCAGTCCATTGCAAGGGTTCCGCCAGTAGTGGGCACTCGTGCAACGTAATCAATTACGTACATCTGAGTAAACGAGACGGAGGGAAGTTTGCGAGTGAAGGGCATAAAAAATAGACTGGAACGCAGCCAAGGTTTGATGGTGTTGGAATTGCGATCACGTTCTTCCGGCTTTGAAGCAGGGCTTGAAAACGAAAAAAAATGTTTCAATCGGTTCACTCAGAGCAGAATCGATATTTTAACGTTTCTGTTTCTGCGTTCCTCTGTATTATTATCGTTCTGAAACCGGTTTGAGTAGACAAAATACCGATTAATTACGTTATTTTTAAAACTTTTTATTTGCCTATAATAATAATAATATTAAAAAACAGCGTTTTCTTTACTCAAAAAGATAAAAAAAAAAACAGAAAGAGATCTGGTATCTTAACCTGCTGCGCTTAGTCACAGCCAATACTAAACAAAAGAAAAAAATCTGTTAACACTTTAAAGACATTAAAGTATTTAAGATATTTAAAAATGTTTGCTGCATTGTTAAAAAAAAAAACGCTCCTCGTATAAAATTGCATTTTGGGAGGGCAAAAAGTCGCGTAGGCTCAAGTTGCATTTTATTATTACATTCAGAAATAATGTAGGCTAAATTGCTGGTAAAGCAAAATGTTTACAAACATTATAAACACTGCATATCTATGAACACAGTTTATTTCTTTCCACTTTAGGCTATAAAAATGTCAATCCAAAAACAAATTAATTTAAAGTGAAACTGATGCCTACCTTTCACATTCGGCACAAATCCAAATGTTTCCATATTTGCAACATCTGGATGCTAAAGTATTTATTATAGGCTTTGTACTTCACTCGAATCGATGTAAAATATCATTCTTCACATCAGCTATATCAGCACAGTGAGGCCCTGGTCACGCTGAACGCAATAGATTGTAAAACTGAGCAGTGTAACTTATGTTTTTTTTTAACTGTATTTTATTTTGATAATGAACAGGCACACTGCCACTGGGACTGATGAAGTTGAGAAAGTTTGAACAGTTATCAAATGACTTAAATTAATGATATTTGCTCAGGTGGATGCTGGGTCTTATCTATCGGATTGCAACGTATATCCATTTGTTAATTAACATTACCCATAGTGCGCATCTAATTAGAGTTAAGCTAGTGGGCGTGGTAGCCAAGGCTCACATAGTCATATGTCAAATCTTGTGGGAGCGGGTGATTTTACCTTTTCCATGGGCGGGAGTTGGTGATCAAGTCCCGCGATTTGGTGCATAACAAGAATAATGGAGTTGCATAAACACTAGGCTGCGTAAGTTGGTATTACACGGTGTTTGCTCGTACACGATTACATAACTTGCTGCACCACCCCCACTGTCATTTTGCTTTTTATAGAAATTAAAATTATTTAATTCAGTTATAAAACGTATAGACATAAAATTAGTGAATGTTACAAAAAAGAATATGGACTTCCTCCAAACGTCCACCATCCTGTTTGTAGGGTGAATGTATATGGATAGTGTCAATTTAAAAAGAAAAAAAAAAAGCGTGTCAAGCATTAAAAAATGTAAAAACCACTGGCCTAGGATTTTATTCTGTCAACGTATAGCATATAGCTAAATAGTTGATCAGTGATACACTCTCTCGCCGACAAAGGTGTTGCCTCCCTCTTTCATTTCATTAACATCTGGTGTTCTAGTCTCCTATGGATATGAAAAATGACAACATGCTGTCTCTTGACATTTTTTAAATATATTTTTATAAGAATAATTCATAAGGTATATACTCTCTCAAAACATTACACTGCTCACGAAACAATAAGCAGTAAGTACCAATCAATGAGAGCAATTTTGAACGCTTATTGGTCAAATATATGTTGAGGACAAATATATCTACATAAACCTATGCTCGCTCTGTCTCGTATGCTAATGATCTAATGCACTTATTAATGCTGGATCTTTAAAAACGAATACCAAAATCTGACATTTTCCAGAACAGGATCTGGCTCAATTTAAGCACTGCTTTTATCAACAAGATTTGTTAATGCCATTATGAATAGCTATGCAACAGTTTATGGACTGTATGTGATTTAGTAGGTTTTTGAATAAGAATAATTTTTTTCCAGAATATCTAGATCAATCAAAAGACAGACTTGGATGCATGTTGGTTGTGCCAAAAAAAAAAAGTGTTATTGCAATGTTAAATTTGTTGCAATTTTGCACTTTTGACAAATATTTGAATATTATGTATAATAAAACAATAGTCACTGACATCATAATTGTATTGTTTTGTTTCAAATACCAAATATTTTATTTAAAACATTTCTCATTAATGCTTATTTGGTTATTTGTAATATACATTAGTGTGGAAAAAAAGTTTCAATGTAGCTAGCTACTTTTTGGTAAACGAATACCAAAATCTGACATTTTCCAGAACAGGATCTGGCTCAATTTAAGCACTGCTTTTATCAACAAGATTTGTTAATGCCATTATGAATAGCTATGCAACAGTTTATGGACTGTATGTGATTTAGTAGGTTTTTGAATAAGAATAATTTTTTTCCAGAATATCTAGATCAATCAAAAGACAGACTTGGATGCATGTTGGTTGTGCCAAAAAAAAAAATGTGTTATTGCAATGTTAAATTTGTTGCAATTTTGCACTTTTGACAAATATTTGAATATTATGTATAATAAAACAATAGTCACTGACATCATAATTGTATTGTTTTGTTTCAAATACCAAATATTTTATTTAAAACATTTCTCATTAATGCTTATTCGGTTATTTGTAATATACATTAGTGTGGAAAAAACGTTTCAATGTAGCTAGCTACTTTTTGGTAGTAACTTGTAGTGTAACTAGTTACTTTTTCAGAAGGGTAGCTTGATTGTAGCTTAACTACTTTAATTTATGAGTAGCTTGTAGCTTGATAAGCTACAGTTTCAGAGTAGATTCCCCAACACTGGCGATTTATTAATTTCAAAGTATTATCCTGAATCAAATGTATCATATGCCATCTACCATAACTGCTCAATAATTTGAGACTACAGCAAAGAAGATGGACTGTGTGGCCACATGCATTCATATGAACATGACAAAATAAAATAAAAACCTTCAAGACAAAGTAAAAAGAGGTGAAGGATGGGGGATACTTTTAGGAACCTGGAGTATCTGCATTTGGGGCACATTCATAGCTTTGATTTCACACAGATACTTAATTGTCCGATCGCTGAGCCATTTAAAACTCTTTCCTCAAAAAGAACAAGAATAGGGTCTCTCATATGCATGACTTTCCATATGTATCAGAAAAATAATTTTATTGTGATACATGTGCAGGTGATTTTTTTTTGTAAACCTCTTTTCACATTCAAAACATCTGTCATTTATGTCCAGAACGAGCTTGCCAATAGTTTTTCATGTCTCTATGATATGTGAAACTCCTTTCACACAGAAGACACTTCTCTCTCCACTGAGAAGCCTCCACTGAGTGTTTAAGTGCAAAACTCTTTCCACCGTGATGGTAAATGACAGTCTTCTTCGATGTGAATTCTTACATGATTCTTTAGGTGTTTCCTGTCTGTGAAACTCCTTCCACACTGACGACATATAAAACCGTTCTCTCTTGAGTGAATCCTCATGTGCTGATTAAAGGCTACTTTAAATCTGAAACTCTTTCCACACTGACCGCATACAAAGGGCTTTTCTCCAGTGTGAATTCTTACGTGGGCATTAAGACTTGCTTTTTGAGTGAAGCTTATTCCACACTGTTTGCATTTGAAAGGCTTCTCTCCAGTGTGAATTCTCACGTGGACTGTCAGGTTTCCTTTTCGATTGAAACTTTTTCCACACTGTTGGCAGGTGAATGGGTTTTCTCCGGTGTGAATCCTCATGTGGTTAATAAGGTGTCCTTTTTGACTGAACTTCTTTCCACACTGCTGGCAAGTAAACCGTTTCTCTCCAGTGTGAATTCTCATGTGGATTTTAAGGCTTGCTGATCGATTGAAACTCTCTCCACACTGTTTGCACGTGTAAGGCTTTTCTCCTGTGTGAACTCTCATGTGGACATTAAGACTTCCTTTACTAGTGTAACACTTTCCACACTGTTGGCAGGTGAAATTACGTCTAGTCTTCTGAGCTCGTTGTCGTGACAAAGTCTTTTCAGTCTGAGAGCAACTAAAAGATTTTCTCCAGTTATGAAAGCATGTTTGTTCCTTTTCTTTCAGTTCTTGATTCTCCTCCTTTAGTGACTTTGGGTCTAAGGAGAAGAAAAGACAAATAAGCCCAGTTTAAAAGCACATGTAAAGCATCAAAACCAATCACATGTATGCTGGATCCTACATGCACTAAGCTGCTCGCAGAAACTCTTCTCAATATTGTTCACTTTTAGCTTTTCATTCAGAAATGAAGCCCATCATAAAACTAGTCTTTTATGGCCACCGTCCTACCGAGGTCTGTTCCAACCCTAATTAAACACACCTGCCTGTAACTGTCAAGCAATCCTGAAGACTTCTGTTACATTGTTCAGGTGTGTTTGATTAAGTTGTCCATCCTGACGTAGACCATCACATTTTCCTGGACAGCTTGTGAATTGTGTTGCCATTTGTGGACATCTAATAGCATGGTTATGTCACATCTATCTTGACTTGACTTGACTATCTGACCATTTTGTTTGTGTGAAACGAGAAATTTCCAACTCAACTATGCAGTGCCCTCTGCGTCACCTAATGCAGACCTGCCAACCTTGGAAACTATCAGTGAGACGAGATGGGACACAAGGTTTGAGGGGGATTCTTCGTATTGTATATTCCTAGATAGCTACATTATTATCTACTATGGCGAATGTCAAAATCGTAAGTGCAAAATGCAAGATTTAATGTTAAATATTTTTTCAAGGTTAGTACACACACATTTGTGCTATTCCTGTTATACAGTATTTTAGAGTAAACCGTAGGGATGCAACAATACAGTTATAGTCCAAGGTTCAATACATACCTCGGTTTTTTTTAACCACAGTTTTTGTTCGGTTCAGTTTGGTTCTAATGGCTTGGCACATCAATTTAAAATGCCTTTTTTTTTTCAATATGCAATTTAAAACTCCAGTGCACTTCTGTACACTGGAGAAAAACATGGATGATCATACGTCTACTTCAAATTTCTTTTGAGAGAAGTACTATTTTTATGGATTGGCCATTATTTAGTGCTATTAACGCATGTGATGTCTGTTTCATTCATACTCAAAGCAGCCTCAAGCAGAAAATCCACTGTAACTGCATAAAAGAAGATAGTCGAGTGTTTGTCTTCATGTTTCTTCATTCAAAACGTTTCTGAGACAATGTATGATTTATCTGTGTTCTTAAAACCACCTCGGCTATTTTAATAATAATTAAGTATTTATAAACCATTGCTAATTGATATAGCCTTTTTACAATATAGAATATATTTTCTGCATAATTCCGTGACAAGAATCCACATCACATCACAAACTGAAGTTATTTTAAACATTCGACTTGTGGAGTATGTTATAATGTTCTCTTTTGTTGGACAACAGGTTTAGAAACGCTTCTCATTGCAAATCATTACAGAGGAAGATGTTTGATGTGCATTGCTTTTTCAAATGCTCTTAATTAGGGTTGCCCCCTAATAGTTGACTAATCGTTAGTTGACCAAAATTTTATTAGTCACAGAAAAGAAAAAAAAGTCCACAGGCGAAGTCACGCAGTCCATGACAGACAGATCATTAATGGCTGGTCTATGGCAGAGGTCCCCAACCACCGGGTCGTGACCCACTACCGGGCCGTGGAAGAATTACTACCGGGTCACACAAACGTTCTAGTAAAAATGTGTATAGATATGACGCTTTTATTTATTGCGCGTTAAATCATTGTTACAATTATTCTGTGTTTATCGTTGTATGCAATTGATATGGAGTAGCAATTTGACGATTTCATGTTAAATTAGTAAATTAAAGATTGCTCTGACCTGTCATATATTAGGGGTTAAACGGAGCACAGTTGATCCGTGATATGTACGGATGAGACCCCACAGTTCGGAACTATTCTCTAGCTGCCGCGCCGCCATATTGGTAATCCCCACTATTCCCATACATTCCATTGAATTAATAGGAAAGCGTACAAATTTAATGAGAAAACATCACCTAACAAGTCAGTGTTTTTAAATCTGAAGTATCCCTGTACATTCTTACAATGCAATCACTAGGCATGTAAACGGAGGCCAGCGGTAGGTGCTGTGCAGGTAAACCTCAATACCCTGATCTCAAGAGACGCACTAGCGACTGACGCTAGTGGCTGCAGTTTTTAGCCTCCTTGTTAGTGCGTCCGCCTCCCATGCCGGAGACCCACTCGGAGCGAGAACGAGGTGTGGCGGTGAGGACCCGGGAGAGAGGGGTTACATTGGTGCCGTGACCCGGATGGGAGTGAGGCTAAGGGGGGTGAGTGTAACGGAGGCCAGCGGTAGGTGCTGTGCAGGTAAACCTCAATACCCTGATCTCAAGAGACGCACTAGCGACTGACGCTAGTGGCTGCAGTTTTTAGCCTACTTGTTAGTGCGTCCGCCTCCCATCCCGGAGACCCAAGTTCGAGACCCACTCGGAGCGAGAACGAGGTGTGGCGGTGAGGACCCGGGGGAGAGGGGTTATATAAACGGTTATTTTTTTAATGTCGGGAATTTCCCCTGCTTATTAAAAAGTTACGTTCATTACAGTAGCAAACATCAGATGAACATGATAAACATCAGACGGACACGACTTAGCTCAACATATATATAACAAATGACAAAGTGCTCATTCAGAAATCTGAAGAAAGATTTTGTATACACATATACCTTCATTCGCCTTGTAGTCATTATGTAATTTTGTTATAGTGTTTTTATTCGTACAGTAGGCTAACTGCAAATGTTTCAACAATGATTTCGTTAACACCATTCATTTTGAAGCAGGTAATGATTTATGGCGAGCTGCATCACGCCGGATCTGTTTCCTATGTTGTTGTGATTTCATCTGAATGGAAACAGCGTATCCGTGTGACGCAGCTGACACAAAACAGCATACGCTGCTTACGTCCAGCTGATACTCTCCAAAATGGCACTACAGGGTGACGCGAAGGAGACGAATTGTTGAATAAAGTCGTTTTTTGTTTCTTTTGTGCACAAAAATTATTCTCGTAGCTTCGTATAATTGCGGATGAACCCCTGATGTCACATGGATTATTTTACAGATCCCCTTGCTACGTTTCTGGACTTGGGAACATTTCAGTTGCGTTGCTGTCTATGGGAGGGTCAGACAGCTCTCAGATTCCATCAAAAATATCTTAATTTGTGTTCCGAAGATGAACGAAGGTCTTACGGGTTTGGAACGACATGAGGGGGGAGTAATTAATGACAGAATTTTCTTTTTTGGGTGAACTAACCCTTTAACCTCATTCTTTTGTCTCGATACATAAAGAAACATTTGCACTGATGGGCAAACACAATGGCCTGATTTTGTAAATGTTACTTATCACACCTGCATTAATACATTGGTTTGTCCAGTTTTATGCGGTCCCATAGCAAAGTCACGTCTTTTTTTGATGCGCATTAAGGAACTTATTCGGTAAAAGTGTTTCCATCGTAGGTTATGTGCATGTTTTCTCACCGGATAAGTAATTTATCTTACTTAGTTGAGCACATACGTTTTTTTATGTGCATTTTTAGAATTTATTTGCATCTTGGCATTTTATTTTATGCGATACACCAAAATGCACATAAAAATAGGCTGAGGGAAACATAGCCATTGACCTATAAACTTTATTTCTACATATTGTGACATGTCATAACAAATGTCCAAATACACAAAGTAAAGCCACTTTAATTATGACACTCATCAAATATATTGTTAATTTCTGTAGAGCTGGACATTTTAATAAGGATCAAATGAGCGAGTTCAGTTTTGAGAATGAAAATCAACCTGTTTGTTCCTCAGTATCTTCATGTTTGTCTCTGAATGCTTCTTCAATCTTCATGTTTTCACTCTCCTCTTTAATAAACGCCATCTTTATAATCGTGTCACGTGGATCTCAGTTGATTCAGCAGGAGTTTTTCTGTGTGTTTGAACACTTTGTCCTGTTTAATAAAAAGAGAATAATTAATAGAAAGGAAAATAATCAGCTCCCTAGTTCAGTAGTCCGCACACTGGTGAGGGAGTCAGTCAGTGAGATAGTTAATGACCTTAAATCACCTGATGAGACAAAAAATAGCATTCAAATTAATAAAAGGACACAAATAATATATGAGGTTCTTAATAAAGGTTGTATTTAGTATTTGCTGATTTGTAAATCAGACTTTTATTTAGATTGTACTTTCATGAACACATTTGCAGTTGGTTTGTAAAAGTCATGTTTGTGTTATTGTTCTCGTTGTTTTGAGCAGCAGTGACTCGTCAGCGAGCGGCGATTCGAAACTGATTCAAATGACTCGATAAAGTTTCCAAAAGCTCCGTTTCTCCATCACTACTTGCTAGCGACTGAATTTGTTCATTATAAACTGGTTCACGATGCAGGGAAGTCGCAGCTTTTCAGTTACTCGTGTTCAGATGCACTTTACTCGCACAAAATAACCTTCATTAACATCTCTAGATAAAGCATTGCAGTTAAACGCCTTCTCCTTCTTGTTTTATGCATCCAATGTGTTAGCCTGCGTGCCAATGTGCACACTATCCATCCTAAATTATACGCGATATTAGTCATTTTCAATACTATTTAGGGTGGATAGTATGCACATTGGGATGCAGGGATATAAACTCGGTATAATTCATTTCATAAATAGTTAAAATCACACACCTTTCTTCAGCCGAATCACAGACGCAGGAGCGCAGCGCATCCTTATGACCTCACATCGCCACACCAAAATAAAAGTCTTGTCCACATGCCAAAGAATAGAATTCATAGAACTTTACATTAGAAAACAAATATCAGTAACAGATATGGGTTGAAACGCAGAGCTATCAAAAAACCCCAAAGCTATTAATACCATTAATCTTTTTTTTGAAAAGCTGTATGTCTTGGTTCTAAATGTACTGCGAAGTGCTTTCAATTCATGATCACCTACAGAGCATTTGTGATATTCTCAGTCAATGAGAAATTCCAGTATCTTGATCTTTATAATTACAAAGGTTTGGAAAGAACTTCTGAAGTCATAAACAGATCAAAAATTAAATATGTGGTTGTACAGAGATCTAACTATTTCATTTATTAACCGAAACTCACACAGTGTTTGCTTTTTATGGCGACCATTACACAGAATGCAAGAGATTCGCATTTTCTACACTCCTCACTCTTCACATACTGCCACACTAGTTTTAAGTCATGTTTACAGTATTTACGTTACTTTGCTGATTGATCATTTTGAACGGAGTCATCTTTCAACATATTTTCACGCTTGAATAGACAAATACACACAGAGTTATGTCAAAACGTCTGTTTTGGCCAGTATTCATTCACGTAAACCCAGCTGATTGTGTCTTAATTTAAGTTTTCTGTTCAAACAGTCAAAGTCAGTTGTAATCCTTAACAGTCGTGGACCTTTAATATAATCCACTCTAACCAAATATAGCTTAAATCTGATTTACTGCCCTAATATTCTGGGGAGAAACTGAGATGAAATAAGATGGATATTTACATTGTCAGGATTCAGTTTCAGTTAATAAATTAAATAGTTAGAATTGAAAGCACAGAAAGCTTTTCAAAAAATATTAATGGTTATAATAGCTTTGGGCTTTTGATAGCTCTGCGATTCATCTCATCTGTTATTTATATTTGTTTTCTAATGTAAAATTATATGAATTCTACTCTTTAGCGTGTGGACAATACTTTTATTTTGGTCTGGAGATGTGACGTCACAGAATGTATAATTGGGTGATAATCTTCTTATTTAGTAGAAGAATTGAAATAAGGGTTGATAAAGAGACTCGGGTATGCACTTTGTAGAGACAGTAAATTGATACAAATCAAAATGCAAGAAAATCAATAATATCTTGGGTTGGGGAGCAACTAGGTCTTCATTGAGGAATATATACTGGGCTCTTATGAGATGTGGTTGTATAGCTTATATGTCAGCAGCTGAAACTAGACATAGAAGAAGCTCAAGCCCTAAGAATATGTAGTGGAGCACTCAAAACATCTCCAGTTGCAGCTATACAGGTAGAAACTGGGAAGATGCACTGCTGTTGGGCGATTTTAACATTCATGTTTGCTGTGCTTCTAAACCATACTCAGCAGAAGTACTTTTGACTTTACTGAGTGGGTTTCTGGTCCAACACATATCCGTGGTCATACCCTTGATTTGATTTTAACCCATGGTTTTTCTATTTCAAACATTGAAATCAGTAGTTCTTTTTCTGATCACAGGCCGGTTCTTTGTACTGTCCCTCTTGCGGGCCGAATCCTCAGAAATCCATCGCTCTTACTCAACATTCTAGGGAAGAATTTTCTGTAGCCAACCGTGAAGTCTGCAACTCAACGAAGCACACAGCGCCTTCACAACATGGCGGCGGCGGCAACAACAATACCATGTTTTTAACTGCTCGTGTTTTCATATGCAGCTGGCAAATAAAATGAAACAATAATTACTTCTGAGACAACACATACATTTATTGTTGGGTTAACTAACTGGTTTTGTGTCGATTGATCCAGAGCCACTAAACAAAATCTGCCTAAACACAACGTGTCAGAATGCTATCAACAATACCATATTATAGTATAATAATCAAATAATAGAAATGTGCGTGTGTGTGTGTAGAAACCCTTTAAATCACACTGAGATGATATATTTTCACTTGTAAATCCCACTGTTTGCATTCTAATACTAGTATAAATGGTTTCTAATACTATAGTGTTTTTGAGCCATACTATAGTAAAGTATTATACTGTATAGTATTTACAACACTTTGTTAATGAATGCTACAGCATACTGTATAGTGAACTGATAAACTGTAATAAATACTGTAGTATACTTTAGTTTTTAATACAGTAAACTGTAGTGTATTGTAGTATGATATACCCTATAGTTGTAGAAAACTTAGATCAGTATTGGGTGAATTAATTTTTTATATTACTATAGAGTTGTTATATTACCACAGCAACTATAGAATTACCACAACAAATTAATTCAAGTACTTTACTATAGTAAGGTTCAAAAACACTATAGTGTTTACTATAAATTACTATAGTATTTTTCCATTGGGAAACATATTAAAGTTCTGTCTTTAAGACAGAATCTCACCTTCTTTCATTTGTAGTTCTTAATATTTTCAACACACCGCTGGACAACATTTGTTTAAATATGTATTTCACCAATAAGTCAACTCTAAATTTGCATTTTTTTGTTGTAGTTTAGACAGCGACGTGATGACAGGACTTTTATTTTGGTGTTGTGGTGTGACGTCATAAGACCGCGCCGCTCTCCTGCGTCTGTCGAGATTCGGCCTGCAGAAAGGTTTGTGGTGTTTTTTTTTAAGCATTTGAAAGCGTTTAAATCAATGCAAGACGTTAATGAAATTTCATAGTTTTTACAAACAACGTAAAATTGTTTAATTATGGATGAAGTAAACGATGTGATACTTTATCTAACATTAATAAATAAACGGTATTTTTATGAGTAAACCGCACTCGCAAAGGCTGCGTCTCATTTTGCTCCCTATGTAGTGAATCCGTTTATACTCACTGGCAAGTGCTGATGAGAGAAACATAGCTTTATGAAACAAAACAGTTAGGCTAACTTACTTCCCAAAATGATTCAGTGATTCGTAGCGCAAACACAACAAACAATGCAATTTTTGTACAAAAAAAAAGTAGCAATTTTTTTCGTGAAAACGTAATCTGTTAATTATAGTAAGTATTAAATGTGCAAATAACAACATTATTAGGGTGCCAACTTCAGAAAAGGAAAATAAGGGACGCTACCTTGTTTATGATACGCCTTTCACGCTACGCTTAACCTTGGCTTAATATTATAGCTATAAAATTGGATTTTTCTGATCATTATGATGTGTTTTGGCTGCTTTAATTTTTAAATGTTATTAAATGCTTATTTCAGAGATGAAATTCCACATTTCAGCTCTAGAGTAATCTCTCTGCTGGTCATCAACATCTGCAACATATTAATTAGCTTACATGATTATGAAAATAAAACTAAAAATAACCTGCAGGGAATGATCTGGGAAGGTTCCTAGGATGGTTTTTATTTGATTCCCAAAAATGACCAAAAGGGAACCATAGGGGATCGTTCTGTGTTTGTTGGTTATGGTGTATTACTGCAAATATGGGCAAAACTGCATTTCTTATGGCTTTCATAAATGCTTATTTGATGCCTTAAATACGAGACAATTCTGTATCATACGGAAAGGTTGGCAACCCTAATCTAATACCAAATGCAAAACATGCTGATGTTTTTTGTTTAATTAGGTGATTTAAGGCCATTAACTCTGTCTGGCATCACTACAGCAGTGCAGTAACTAGGGAGCAGATTGAGACGCACCCAGAGATTTAGTTTGCATTTATTATTGGTTTTCTTAATTATTCTCATCTTAAACAGGACAAAGTATCCAAACACACAGAAAAACTCCTGCTGAAGCGACTGAGATCCACGTGACCCTATAATAAAGATGGCAGTTATTAAAGAGGAGAGTGAAAACATGAAGATTGAAGAAACATTCAGTCTGAAACCTGAAGATACTGAGGAACAAACAGGTTGGTTTTCATTCTCAAAGCTGGACTCAGTCATTTGATCCTCATTAAAATATCCATCTCTACTGAAATTAACGATATTTCTGATGAATGTCATATGAGCGTCCTAATTGAAGTTGTTTTATTTGACATGGAGTGGGTCCTCGTGCTGACCAGACAAATACCAGATAAAATGTCAAAATGACTGTTTTTGGCAAGTGACTTCATAAATCTTAAAAGAGCTAAAACGTCCTAAATAGGGCCTTTCGCACCGCTTTAGTTCCAGAACTAAATGTACAGTACTAAAGTACTGGGACGATTTTGCGCAAACTATTTCCCAGTACCATTTAAAGGGTTGCATTCGCACTGACAGTGTGTACTAAGAAGTGACGTAAGACGGTCGACAGCGACATCATTTGTGCGCGGCGTTCAACAACATAAACAAAGAAGAACAACGTTAACAACAGGAGGATGGAGGACGCTGTGATCGGAGCTGTGTTTTTGTTGTGTCTCGCGGGTTTCACAATAATGGACATGGAAAGTCGACGTATACGTAAAGCGATTGAAAGAACGGAAAGGAGGACTAAGAATCTCCAACGACAACTGGCAGTGCTACATTTGCTACAAGTGCCTGCAGCGTCTGTCCATCTATCGCTGTTCTCCATACTTGCGAAATAAGTTGACACAATGTTTACAGTATGTTTACACAGCGTTTTAAATCAAGGCGGGTGAGGGCGTTTTCGTATGCGTTTGGCCAATCAATGTCTACTTACGTCACGATTAGTACCAGTTGTGCTGGTTAGACCCTGCTCCGGAGTAGGAGCTAATTTGGTTCTCGAAAAAGGCAGTCCGGTACTAAAATCGCTCCCAGTTCCGGCGGTGCGAAAACGCCAAAAAGTGGGTAGTTCCACAATTAGTTCTGGTACTATGAAAAGGTTCCTGCGGTGCGAAAGGCCCTAATGACCATAAAGAACAAGGAGAAAATTGGATTTGTGTCAGATCCACGTGCAACAGATTTTAAAGAGACAGCACTGCTTTTATGCTGTATTCAAGTCTTTTGTCTCATCCACACAAAGCCAGAGCTTTCCATATCCGCTCTTTTTTTCCCCTCATTCTTCTGTAAACATGGCTTCGTCTCAAGAATAGGGATGGGCATATTTGGCAATTTCTTATTTTGATCATCGATAGGTTTCAAAAATGAAAACATGAACATGTGATTAGAACACTGTTAGATTATGATTATGATGCAGCAATGTTGTTAAAAAAAAGAAGCATAGGAATAGCTGCCTGAGGTGAAGCTGAAGAGTGACTTTATGCCAATAAACTAAAGCCTGTTTATGACACATCCTATGATATTAATCAGATAACTTGGATATATAACATAGACATAACGTTACAACTTGTTTCTGCACAAAAGGATGCAAAGAGCTTCTGTCGTGATGGGCTTTCATGACAGTGCGCTGAAACAGGCAAGGAAAGCAAACAGAATTTACTATAAATTTCACATTTTATAAAGTTCCTGTTATAATGCTTATGGCATTAATGTTTAAGGCAGATTTGTGCTATATTTCCATCTACATTATCAAGTGATTTCTGAAATTGCCTGCGCGATTTCAATGCATACGAAAACAATTTTAATTGAAGTATGCCTACTGTTGAACAAATATGACGAAAAAAGCACTGCGGCATTATAATGTCAGTATTTTTTCAAAAGAAACATCTAAAAGCAATATGACCATCTCAACTCTGTCAATATCAGGCATTGCATTTGAGCATGAAACTAAACACTGGTAATATGCAGTGCGTTCAGCATGTTAATTAATTTTAATATCCCAACACATCCTATATTAGATTAATCAGATAAGTATGTAGGTAACATGCTGTGGCCAGCTAAACAATCTGAGCTCAGGGTGCCGCCCAAAGTGCTGCTATAACCAATCATTTTTTTCTCCACGATCATCGTTTTCATGATCGATCATCGCTGTCACGGCCGATAGTGCACGATCGTGCAACACGATCGCTGTTGCACATCCCTACTCAAGAAATATCTGAAAACAAATATCACAAAACCACTGAAACGGACTCAAAACAATGTAGTATACATGCCAGACCAGTATGTGGCGCTGTAATTCTGCCACAGAGATGCACTAAAAACGGAGAAGACTTGTGTGTTGTGTACAAACCCAACACAACAACAAGAAAAGCTAGTAAAGCTAATGGTGATGGGAAGTTCGGCTCTTTTGGCTCGGCTCCCTTAGAAGAGCCGGCTCTTACGACTCCCAAATGGCTTTTTATTTAGCATCACTCTGAGCCTTCTATTTTAGCCCAATGTAGCAATTGTGAATGGTTTGTGTGTTGGTTAGCAATTTTTTTTATTCAGTGATTTCATAAAAGCCTTGTTTTTATGCTTTTTTTTTTTGTTACAAAAAAAATACACAGATACTATTATTTAACATTTTAATAAACTTTAATAATAACACTTTAGTCTTAAGGGCAGGTTGGCATTCAGAAATATCAGATGCCTCAGCTTGGATGTGATAATAACACTTTAGTCTTAAGGGCAGGTTGGCATTCAGAAATATCAGATGCCTCAGCTTGGATTTGCTGATGCGATTTCTCCCCTCTGTGATTATTTGTCCTGTTTTTGAGAAGACTCTCTCTGAGGGGGCCGATGTTGCAACAAATTGCAACATTTTTTATAACACTAAATAAAAAAATTGCTTACCAACACACAAACCATTCACAATTGCTAAATTGGCCTAAAATAGAAGGCTCCGGTTGAAGACATCACTAAAAGCTAATAGGCTCAGTAGCTTCTGCAGAACAAACGCAAGCATGTAGTCTGCTATTGACATCATCGTTTCACAAATTATACGGATTGGCTGTACACACGAAAATGCAAAGGTGTCGTTTTCAGATTTATCCACTCTGGGGCCCAGTTTAAAAAAAGATAGCGGTTTCACGCTCCCAAAAAGCTGGATCTGTCTGAACAAAACGTTGATATAATACATAATTTTTACATGTACAGCTGAATGCTTCTCGGTGTGGATGGGGCCAAAGTCGGATGTTGAGAACATTCTAGTTGAATTGTTCCACTTCCAACTTTAACGAGTTCCAGTGAATCACACGTCGCGTTCACATGTTGCCCACATGATGTTGCCACGACACAAAGAGAGCGTTTTGTGTTTTTGTATCAATTATAGCAAAAACATACAAAAAAATAAACAAAATGCTGCCGTTCGTTTTGAAAACAGTTGACAAAAAGCAAAAAGAAAACTTAAAGGGTTAGTTCACCCAAAAATGAAAATTAGGCTGCGGTCACTAATTAGAAGAGCAAAACGAGGATTTGTAAGGAATGTCGGAGGATTTCGATATAAGCCAAGAGGAGACTGGTTTTCCTTTGCTTAAATAAGGAAACTGCTTCTTTTGATCCTGTAAACAAACGCTGGTTTTCACGAGACTCACCGGCGCATGCGCAGCGCTGAACTCATACGTCATGCTCCCGGAACTGCTTCTGTGTACAACTGCTGGCGCTAGCTACATTAAAGTGATTATTACATTTTTAATATGGATATTTTTCTTACAAAAACGCATCGATTCGCTACAGGAGGCCTTTGTTCACCCCCCGGAGCCGTGTGAGACACTTTTTTTTTTTATGGAACGGTGCTATTTATTTCACGTCTTTTGAACAGAAGCACTGCAACACCCGCTGAGTGCAACGATAGAGCTTGAAAGATCAAAGACAATTTTCAATATAACTCCGACTGGATTCGTCTGAAAGAAGAAAGTAATATACACCTAGGATGCATCGGGGGTGAGTAAAACGCAGCCTAATTTTCATTTTGGGGTGAACTAACCCTTTAATGTTAATGTTTTTAAGTTTGACGTACGTTAGGTCCACACTATGCTCGCTGGAAGCAGCGATGTCAAATGACGCGCCTCGCTGAGGTCGGGGTTGATCGATTTGCCCCGAGTTCACTTCAAGCCCCGTTTCTGGTAGGTTTTGTCACTCTACGCAAAAATGTGGTGACGCCTCAGTCCACGCGTGGTACTCAAATCAAGCAACAACAAAAGAAAAGGAATTCGACCAATCAGAGTGCTGGGTTTATTCCTCAAATAGCAAGCAGGAGGATTGACAAATGCGTGCGGCCTATCGTTCAAAAGAGCCTGCAAATTGACAACAACACAAAATCCATGGGTGTACAGATCAAGGTGGAGCCGAGGAATCTGAGCACGTAGGCTGAGCTCATGACCGGGAAGCTGTGTGTAGCCAGTGTAAGGGAGGAGCCGGGGAGCTGGATGGAAGGATGATGGGGCTTTGAAAGACTTCCCATTGCTGGGCAACAGAAATCAAGATGCTGAGCAGAACCAGCAGAGACGAAAGACTGGGTGGTACCAGCAGAGATAAAAAAGCCATGAGGCTGGGCAAGACCAGTGGAGATGATGCAGGGGGGTGGTCCATTCTAGAGTGTAGATTCATGAGTGCTAGCTTCGTGACCACTGGATTTGGGAGCTCTGGGAACACAGAGGTCCCTTTTCCACCAGCAGGAAACCGGGTGCTAGTTCAGAGCTACTGCTATTGCCAATTCAGATTTGGTTCGACTGATGCTTTTCCACGAACTAGAGAGCCACCACAGAACTAGGTCTTAGACGTCTCATCTTTCCTAGCAACACTAGTGTGACAGCGCCAAACACACCAGGCTTGCTCAAGATGCATCGGCGCTGTGCAGACCGACCGGCACACGACACCAAAGCACCGCGAGAGCTATTGGAAAGCAGACGACTCTTTAAGCTTAAGAATTGCTCTCATGGTAGTTTGACGCCACACGCCAGCTAGTCCACACATCGCTGACACATCCCAAACAAGCCTAATGTCAACAATGGCTTTGCTAACCTACATCGTTGTCCAAACACCGCAAATCCAACATGTTTGTGTTTAGCTGCTATTTCATAAAAAGCCCGGTCAAAAGTTTCTCTTCGTCTTGTTGATCACGGTAACCCAGCCCCTGATGCATGCGGTTCTTACTTATAGACCAGCAATGTTTTGGTGCTACTTTATGAACCACTTTTCCTGGTACCAAGCTGGTGCTTTGGGTGTCGAAAGACAAAGAACCGATTTTAAACTAGGCTCTGGCTCCGAACCAGAGCTTGAACTGCCCTGGTGGAAAAGGGGCAAGAGACTACTAGACTGGGGTCAGTGGACTAAGGCCAAGGGGTTCTGGAAGGGCAGTAATGGACTGGAATCTCTGGGGAGACTGGATTGATAGAAGCAGGGTCCTCCTTTATGTCACCCACAATGAAAGACTGTACATTTATTTGGTGCTTGCCCACTGTTTTTTTTTTTTGTGAAACTTTGTGTGCTGTGACCAGATCTCCCTGGAAGAGATTATGAAATCTCAATTGATTAAATAAAGGATAAATGAAAAATCAACAATAACATTAATTGATTATTTTCATCATAGATTACACAAATTCAGTAATAATCTGAACTCATTTGGACAGTTGTGCAGTTTTGTCACAAAATGTAAAAAAATATTTTTGGCATAATATTGTGAGCTCTAATGATAATGTCCCTCATGGTCAGCATATACTAGGAGAAAAGCAGAGGACCTAATACTGAGCCCTGATGCACTCCATACTTGTGTAAACAAATAGACATTTCATCAAAGTATTACTAGTCGGATAGATTTAAGACCTAAACTGCGCTAGTGCTTATTGACAAATTGAAATAAAATTTTAAACATGAATGGCAGATTCAGGATTGGTCTATAACAGTGGTTTTTAATCCTAGTCCTGGGGACCCACCGCTCTGCACATTTTGTATGTTTCCCTTATCTGATACACTGAGTTCATGGAGCTCTCACCTAATGAGCTGGTGATCTGAATCAGGTGTCAAAATGGAGACATAAAATGAGCGGAGCGGTGGGTCCCTAAGACCAGGAGTGACTGGTCTATAATATCCCAGTTTTGTTGGAAAATGTTTTATCTTGGTTTTGGTGTCTGTTGCTTTAAGCCATTAAAGTGCTACTAATCTGTATTTGTCTTTTTTCACTTTAGAACTGATGGCGCTGAAAGAAGAGAGGCAAGAACTGACAACGATAGAAGAGAAAGATCAATATGAGAGACTTGACTTGATGACTGTGGAAACATCTATGCAGTCTGAAGCATCTTTATCACCAAACAAAGTTCAGAAGGCCGAATCTAACGGTCGCATCACCTGCCATCTATGTGGAAAGAGTTTAAAACAAAAATATAACCTTCAAATGCACATGATCATTCACACTGGAGAGAAGCCGTTCAAATGCCAAGTGTGTGGAAAGAGATTCCCACGTAAAGAAAACCTTAAACGCCACATGAATAGTCACACTGGAATGAAGCCTTTCATATGCCAACAGTGTGGAGCATGTTTAGCACATAAACAAAGCTTTGAATCCCACATGAAACGTCACACTGGAGAGAAGCCATTCACGTGTGATCAGTGTGGAATGAGTTTCATACATAAAGTATCCTTTGATTACCACACGAAGAAAGAATACTCAGGACAGAACGGTTTTACATGTAATCGGTGTGGAGAGAGTTTCAGTTGTAAAGGAAACCTCAAAAATCATACGAGACTTCACACTGGAGAGAATCCTTTTACCTGCAATGTGTGTGGGAATAGCTTCACATATAAAGCACACTTTGATACCCACATGAGAATTCACACTGGAGAGAGGCCTTTTACCTGCAAACTGTGTGGGAAGAGCTTCTCCCGCAACGGATCTCTTAAGATTCACATGGTCGTTCACTCTGGAGA
Organism: Sinocyclocheilus anshuiensis; assembly: GCF_001515605.1. Classification (NCBI taxonomy): domain Eukaryota; kingdom Metazoa; phylum Chordata; class Actinopteri; order Cypriniformes; family Cyprinidae; genus Sinocyclocheilus; species Sinocyclocheilus anshuiensis. Next base: position 500,788 of record NW_015536513.1, on the reverse strand, counting down.
GAAGCCATTTCCATGTGATCAGTGTGGAAAGTGTTTCAGACATAAAACAACCCTTGATTCACACATGAAAAGTCACACTGGAGAGAGTCCTCACATCTGCAGATTTTGTGGGAAGAGCTTCTCAAGTAAATCAACCCTTAATGCCCACACGAGAAATCACACAGGAGAGAAACCCTTCAACTGCAAACTTTGTGAGAAGAGCTTCACACAAAACGGAAATCTTAAGATTCACATGGCAACTCACACAGGAGAGAAGCCTTTTGTGTGTGCTCAGTGTGGAAAGTGTTATGCACGTGAAACAAACCTTACTTACCACATGAGGATTCACTCAAAAGAGTATAATTGTCATCAGTGTGGACAGAGATTCCCAGACAAGAGACGCCTTAGCTGGCATGAAAAAATTCATTCTCGAAAATCTTTCAAGTGCCATGACTGTGGAAAGAGTTTCAGATTTAAAGGAAAATTTACGGTTCACATGAGAACCCACACTGGAGAGAAACCCTTCACCTGCACTCACTGTGGAAAGAGTTTCAGTCAGAAAGTAACCCTTCAGGTTCACATGAGGCTTCACACTGGAGAGAAACCTTTCACGTGTCTTCAGTGTAAGAAGAGCTTCACATATAAAAGAGACCTGAAACGTCATTTGCAAACACATTCTGGAAAGAAACAGCAGTGCTCTGCGAGTAGAAAGAGGCTTAGAAAAAGGAGCAGTTTGAAAAATCAAAAGCACGATCGCTCCGGAGGAAGGCAGTTTAATTGTGATCAGTGTAAGAAAACATTTCTTTTGCCATCACACTTACAGATACACCTGAAAAGTCATGCAGATGTGAAACCACATTTGTGTTCTTCGTGTGGAAAGTGTTTTAAATGGCTCAGTAGTTTAAAATGGCACCAGAAAATGCGTATCTGTGTGAAATTGAAGCTACGTTCTCACCGCAGCCGAAAGTGACCCAAATCTGATCATCCACCTTCATGACAATTTGCATTCTTCTCCTCTAGATAGACTCTTCTACATTTTAACCGCTGTATATGTGACCATCTGCTTTGCTATAATTCAGTATAATTCAATTTTGGTTTGTCGCAAGACACACCATTGTGAATATGAAATTCATCTTTGAAACTTTTTACATTCACAAATGTAAAAAATAAACGTCATTATTACAAGTGTCATTATTGTTAGATTAGTTAATTGTAAAGTTCATTAGTGATGAAATTCAATTATAAAGGCAGAAAATAATGTCATTATCCAGCTCAATCTTTCGTTCTTATCTGAGGGCCTGTTTACACCTGGTCACTTCATGCATTTTCTCTGTTTGGATATCTTATCTGATTTTTTAAAACTGTTCCATTTACACTTGGCCATAAATGTGTCGTCGCAAAATGGATATATCCGATCTTCCGTACTACCGTATTGACCCGAATATAAGACGATGTCAATATGAAAATAATTGAAGACAAAATGTGTTTTACTGAGAAAAAACAAGATTTGGATTTTAAAAAGCCTTTTTCCAAAAGGTACATCTGGAAAAAGGGGGGTCGTCTTATAATCAGGGTCGTCTTATATTCGGGCCAATACGGTATATGCAAATTTAACAGATTTCACGACAATGAAAGCAACCGATATGCGCTGCATTTATTCATCATCAGCTAATTTCAAGATCAAAAAACTGCAATAGGAGAGAGCATGGCAACAGCACTAGTAAGATCGTTAAGTCTCGCTACTTTTAATGAAGATGATTGTGTGTTAAGCATCTGCAACATTCTTTCAGTCTCATTTGTGGCAGTTTTCGCGTCGGCTTGCTGAAGAGATACTCAGCTACTCATCCGTGATGATGCATGTTTCATTAGTGCGGTCATATCTTACTATAACATATCATAGCCTAAAAATGCTTTTTATTACTTTAACATGTTGGGAGGAGTAAAATTTACATACGTTTTTAACAACCAGATGCATTTACACTTGTCCAGTTTTGTCTGGAATGCGGTCCAGACCACCTCCTGAAGTGGTTCGAGCGATCGGATTTAAATCGGTCTCAAAAGCATTTCGGAGTGCATTTACACCTGGTCTTTTCTATCCGATCAGAGAAAACGTATGAGGTGGCCAGGTGTAAACAGGCCCTGACAGTGTCAGTGCAGCCTAATTGATAATTTCTGAATATTACTTGCTTTTTGAAGCCCAGCTGAGCAGGCCAAAGGTGACAATGGCAGGGAACAGAAACTAAGGTGATAGCAGTGTAAGAAAAACCTTGAGAAAAACCAGACTTAGTTGGGGGATCAGTTCTGCTCTGGCCTCAATGAACAAACACTGCAATTTAAGATTGAAAGCTGCATCACAAAAAGTTGTTCCGCAAGCCATTTCTATTGATTGACAGTGATAACTGTAGCAATGAACGGAACAAAATATCTGACACGCCAATGTCAAAATAGACCTGTGTATTAAGCGATTCAAAGTAAATTCAGAGTAACAGAGCTACAGTAGCAACATGTCTTGTGTTGACTAAATATATTTAGAAGCTTCTACAGTTGCAGGTAAAACTTAAAAATTGTATTTTTTAAACTAAAGGCAGGGTAGGTGATTTGGTTCAAAAACATTTGTTGTTATGCTGGTTCAAAGTCTCTCACATCCTGATAGCAATCACTAAGTTTTAGTGGTCTAAATTGATTTGTATATATATCATCTGTGGAAGGCATAGGACCACAAAATGTTCGTCCAATCAAAATGTTCGAAATGATACATCAGCATGTTCCAGCGAGAAAATAAAGGTGTTATTATTGTAATATTATGCGCTTTGTAACATAACTTGTTTAATCTCATATTCACAATAAAATATAAGTTTGAATTTGTTGTTGACTGCGTCTTACAAGCTGTTGTTGAAAGTAAAAATAACTAACTTGTTTACATCCCTGTTTCAGTCTCTGTCAATATAATTGTCGTTACTGCTGACTCGCTCAAAAAACAATCTCTTGTTGCCAACTTATGTCGAAGCAATGTAACTAAAATCACAATCACTAACAGACCATTTCTCAATAGTAAATACTAGAATTAAATTCTACTATTATTTATATAAAGTAGGGATGCACCGAAATGAAAATTCTTGGCCGAAGCCGAACAAAGTGAAACACTGGGCCGAATACCGAACACGGGTTTTTGCATTTTTCCTCCATGTAGGCCTATTTTGCCTTTTTTTTTTTTCACTATTGCATAAATTAAATGGCCAAAATGTGCTTTTTACTGTTTTGTCCTGCTTTTAAAATAAAAAATCAATTACAAAACAACAATTTAAATTTTTTTACTTAACACTGAACATTTTTTAACATTTTCGCACGTATCACATTGTCACATGCCTTTAAAAAAATTAACAAAAATGTTACTGAGCAACGGACGAGTAACACCGTTTCAGCGCAGATTTTCCTTGCGCTTTGGACTTTGAAGCATGCCGCCGCGAGCTCGTGCAGCGCTCTCAGAATACATGCAATTCGTGCGTGCATTAGAAAATATAACATTCTGCAGTTTATTTACTAATCGTTTGAGGCCATTTTGCGATTTCAGTCATCATACAGTAGCCTAATCACCAGCATCAGCCACCTCTTCATCTCATCGGAGACATGTGAAGCAGCACTAAACAGTCTCTCGCTGTCGGTGCTTCGTGCTTGTAACGATTTCTGCGCCTTTCTCTGATAGTTTTCAATACTTTCACACTGCCGACATGTTTGCTGCATTAGCGCGTGCCTCTATTTGATCGCATTAGTCATTGTTCGGTACCTATTCTGCCTTTTCGCTTATTCGGCCGAACACCAACATTTTTTTTTTTTTGCTATTTTCGCCCAAATAATTTCGGTTGCCGAACATTCGGTGCATCCCTAATATAAAGTATTATTTCTATTTTTATTTTATACAACAGCCATCATAAAAGTTGACAGCAGTGAGTAGTGAACATGCACACACACCGTGAAAACACACCCGGAGCAGTGGGCAGCCATTTTTGCTGCGGCACCTGGGGAGCAGTTGGGGATTCGGTGTCTTGCTCAAGGGTCTCGTTGAGGATGGAAGAGAGTGCTGTTCATTCACTCCCCTCATGCAGAGAAAATCTAATCTAAGTTACTACTTTGATTCGATTTAAAACTGCAGCCTGTAAGTTTTGCCTCTGTCGCCATCTCTGTTTGAAACCTGCAACTGCAGTTATTTGCAGAATTATCATCTTTATGTGGGTTGTGCATCGGCACGGCTCCTCAGCGTGGATGAATCTAATGTTTTGATGTGTGGCTGTTAGTCACCGCACCGGTGTGGATATTCACTGTACTTTGGAATCACAGATTCTACGTCTTGGAAGAATTTTACTTAAATAACAATTTTCACCAGAAAAGGTAATCTGAATGTGAAAATATCGCAAGTAATATGTCTGCCACTTTTGTTCTAACCAACTGAGAAAAGAAAAGCATTACAATACATCGCTCTACCAATGGTGATTAAATCTAATGATCACTTAGCTCATATCACATCAAACCATGTAAATTATTATTGTCTTTGTACTTTGTTACCATTGAAATGTCTTACTTATCCAGCAGAAAAAAGCCATCTGCATCCATTTTAAACCCCTTCAAAACAGAGTTCACGCCACATTTCAAAAGTCCTGCTGGCATTTATTCTTCTTTTCGCAAGGGCCTGGTTGCATTCTCGTTTTTTCTGTAGCCACTCCAAAGTCTGAAGTCTTTTCCTTTTGATTACAGGTGAATCTCCAGTTATCACTAATGATTGTTGTTTGAACCTTTTTGGATTACAATCCGCCATCAAAATAAGTCTAATTATTCTAGCTGCTTTGAGAAAAGGCTATTAACCTTTGTCCATGACTGTAATCCTGTAAATACTATGTTGTCAATAAATACTGCTACTACCTTACTGCAACAAAATTATTACAATAGCCATTAGAAGTTTAAAAAATATATACATAAAGGAATTTTCACAATGGGATGTATTGGTTATAAGTTGTTGCACATCTGAGAGCTGAGAGTCTGGAAGGCCTTCGTTTTAAGGTCCCGGTGTTTATATAGCTTTGCCTTTGGGTTCCACAAGTAGTCGTTCTCTGAATATGTACATAAACAGATGATACAAGACGATGTTAGACAAACACTGTTCCACTGTTAACAAGACAAGTCAGCTAGCTAGCTGTAAGCAAAATCAACTCAAGTTAGCTAAATACCATAACAAGTATATGGAGCGGTGGTTAAAAATATTTGATGTCTAAATTACAGCCTGGGCACATTAAAGGTGCAGTAAGCGATTTTCTAGAATTGTTGCTGAACACTCGATATTTCAAATCAACCCAAACAAACTCATGTACATGTTACCATCTGGTCCCAGCAGCCCGCTCCGAGCCCCGATGAGTGAGGTTTACCCGCACAGCTTACACAACCAGTGCAAGAGTGGATGTCTGTTTGTCATAGCAGAAGCGAAGCAAAATAATGATTCACGAAAAATAAAGCTAATATAATGAACGAACGACAAGGAAGCACAAAAAATAAACACACAGTAACGCTAGACCTACACAAGAGTATACAAGCAAGAGTTTTAAGTGTTTTAACATTACAACGTCGGCGCCGATAGCCTTGTGGGCAGCGCGCCGACATACAGCGCCCGTCACGAATCCGGTCTATAAACTTCCAGTCACTCACCACCAGAGGTCACCCGCTCTCCACATGGACTCTCACACTACACAGACTGTTACACATAACCCTGGACTATATTTCCCATTCTCCATTGCACTAATCACAAGCTCACCTGAAACCAATCACACACAGCTGCTACCAATAACACACACTATATAAATCAGTCTCATGCCACCATTCAACGCTGAGTATTTCCCTGTCTTAGTTTCTAGTTCCTAGTCTTAGTCTAGTCTCGTTGTGTTTCCTGATTTCCGATTCTTGCCCGCGTATCTTAGATTTACCTTTTGCCTTGCCGTTTCGGACTGTGTTTGCCCCTCGCCTGGACTATTGCTCTCGTTTACGGATTACCTCTCTTGTCAAGCCCTCTGCATAATGTTCGCGGTTGTCTGACTCAAGCCCGTTTTGGATTGCTCTTTTGTCTTGCCTGTGCCATAACTGTTTTCTGTGGTTTGACCCTGCCTGTGTTTTTTGACCATGTTTATTAATAAAAGCTTGCATATGGATCCGCACACCTCTCGTCTCGTCGGCTCCGTTGCGCTATGGGCGTCCCGTGTTCGATTCCTGACTCCAGGACCTTTCCCGATCCCGCCCCCTTCTCTCTCTCCCACTTCGCTTCCTGTCAATTCTGATCTGTCCGGTCACAATAAAAAGGCAAAAAAATAAATCTTTAAAAAAAAAAAAAACTAACATTACAACAACAGCATTTCTTGTTTCAGTGAAACCGCAAAACCAGTTATGGAGATGAAACAACGTTAGCCTCCGTTTTCAGGGATTATCGCTTAACGTTAGGTCTCTCCATTAACACGGGTCCTAAAGCTCTTGCCTGATCATAACCCATCATTTTCCAGTGATATTCCTCAGAGCTGAGACGATACAAAAGAAAAGCTCACCGTTCTACAGACTTTCTGCAAATCACCCTCTCCTCCACCATTGTTTGCTATGGTGCTCGGTCCGACCATCTTTAAAAAAATTTTTTAAAAAAAATCGCTTACTGTACCCTTAAATTGGACAACTGTTAGTATTTTAAGCATTAAGTGAGGTAAATTCCCTATTTTGGGTTGACACATGACAACTTGCCAGCGTAAAAAGACAAGTTCATGCTTTTTTAAAAAACACATTGGTATTCCTCAATTAAATCTAGTCACCTACCTACTGTCACGGGTTGCTACTGTGAGGAGCACGGAGTGAGGAACGAGGAGACCAGGAGTACAAAACAAAGGAGTTTAATTCTTTTTTTCAGGGAATCACACGTAGCATAAGTAGTTGACAAACAATTCCAGACAAGGGAGAACAGAACGGGCTAGAACTAAATAGGATAGATAACGAGGGGCAGACAGCTGATGGGGATAACTAATAACAAGGAACAGGTGATACTAATAATGGGAAAAGTAACTGGAAGGACCAAATAAGGACAACAGGAACTAAACGGGAACATACACGAGACACCTACGAATGAGCCAGCTTCAACAACTCAATTATCCTGTTATTATTATTATTATTATTATTGGTAGTAGTAGTAGAACTGTTGAACAACAACATGTTTTTAATAAAAATTTCTTTTTATATTATAATTTATAAGGAATATGCTAAGCATGAATAATTTTCCATGGTGGATTAAATGTGCCACGTATATAAAATTTTATTTGGCCTATTATGAATAATCAGAATACAATCTCTGAATAAAATTAATTAAAAACGCAACCAGATTAGATTTTTCTGTTCCCTTTGTACAATGTAATGATCAACCCTGATTGTTTGAAGTTGTTACTACATAGTTACCAGATTATAAAATCACTAGTGGAACCCTTTTTATTGGCACATTTTGCGTTCATTTGAAGCTGAAACCCATACCTGCCAACCCTAGAGGGCAGCAACTAGTTCGTAAAAGTTAGATCGTTAACAGATCACTTGCTAAACTCTTGATCAGATACATTTTTGTTCTAAGTGTGAGGACTATTTTAATTCAATCTTTTTTTTTTCTTTTTTTTTTGTTGACCATTCACTTGATTATATCCACTATCTGTTGACTGTTTTCAACCAACACAAATATCGACGATGGACGGTGAGGGCGGGGGTATTCTTCCTTTTTAATTCGTATTAAGTATGAGGTAGATTTTAAAAGAATTTAAACACTAAAACAAATTATACACAATGTGATAATCTCGCTGATGTAGGCAATGTACAATATAACTTCGTGTCAACACCGATTAGTAGGCTACGTCAGAAATATGACGGCGTCATACATGGGTCCTATGGGTTTTATGCATCTTTCGAGGTTTTATGCATCGTTTTAGTTCAAGGTATAGAACGGAGGGAGTTATTGAATTGATAAATAACAATGTTATTATTCTTCACAGGTTCACATCAGGTGTTCTCTGATGTAACATCATTATTGGCCTGTACTGGTTCTCAATGTGTGTTTTGTCAGGAAAAGGAACTTGCAAATATGTCTCACCTTGATTGTTTTCAGAAAAGTAAACTCTGAGATGTCTCATGTAACGATAAGTTCTACAGCTGTACTACAAAGAGATATATGATGTGATTTTGTATTTTTCAACTGGATATTGTAATGCATTTCACCAATCTCATGAGCTTGTCTTTACAGAAAAAAATGTGGTGGCCTGCTTGTGCAAGGACAGCAAACAAACATCCAGAAGACATTACCATTGCCCACTTTGTAAATTTCAAACTTTTGCACGGTCAGTCATCTTCATAAAGCATTTGAAAGCCATACATGGTGTAATGTGGAGTCGTGTGACAACGGAGTTGTAGATCCAAAAGCAAGGCTTTATTGAAAAGAGCGAGGTCAGAACAGGCAGGGTCAAAACACCAGCAAACAGTAATATCCCAGGCACAGGCAAGAGAGTAATCCACAGAACTGGCAATGGTCAGGGCAGGCAGCAAACAATCGTAAAAACCAGATAAACAGTCCAAGATCCAAAAAACCATGAAAGCAAGGCAAGGCACAAGAAAACAAGGAAACACTGACAGGAACACAGACACTAGAAAACATTACGGCTATCAATCATCAGCGGTGTGAGAGTCTGTGTGTGCCATTCTTATAGTGTGTGACTGATGAGGTGATGAGAGACAGGTGACTGCAATGGGTGAGTGCTGATAAGTCCGAGCAAAGGATTATGGGAAATGGAGTCCTGCGTAAAGTGGCAAGAGTCTGGAATCCAGCTAGAGATCATGACACATGGTAGGTGTTCTACTGTGGCATCTTGCAACAATCTTTTTGTTAATCAACATCAGCAAGGCACTGAACCCATCCAAAGAATGTTACAATCAATTATTGTATTATTTTTTTTCAAATAATAGTAGAACAAATGACCCTTGTGATGTATTGGCAATAGAAATGTGTTGAGCCAGGCAATGTGATTTTCCAAAGGATTGTTACATGTACTCTTTAATGAATTATGGTCGTTACTCTCTATGAGTGCTGATTGATTAGACAACTGGCAGTTGAAACCGTTTGGTATTGGTCACCCTATAATGACAAGTTTATTGAAACTTTATTTTTTTAATAACTAACAGTAAATACATTAACATACATAATTGAATCGTAAAATATGATTTTTCAAAAGGCTCTTGATGTCCTGTTGTGGTGTTTTGGCTTTAGTTGTTTTCCGGTTTTATTTAGGAAGTATCACTTATCTTTGTGAGTCTCTTGGATTGGCTTCCTTTGTTTTCCCCTTTGTGATTGTCTGTCTGTTTTTGAAATCAACTTTAACATGTAACATACGAGACATGTCACTTTTTCACTATTTTTGGCTAAAAAAGCTATCACATGCTCTGTGATGTTTTGGGTTGATGATAGGATGGCATCATGGCATTCTACTGTTCTGTGCAGTGTATATTGGTTGTGTGATGGCACTTCGTAATATCATAATCACTGCTTATGCTACTTGTTTCATCTTTTTTGTTTACATGTAATTTTTTTCTCATGTGTATCCTCTGCATCCTTGTGTCTTTCTCTATTGTTTGTCTATGTGTGTGCTTTTTAGTGTAATTTTTAAAATCTCTTGCTGTTTGTAGTAATCTCTTGTTTTGTGTGAAAAAACAGGCTATACAGAGTCTTGCAGGGTTTGAGTATGTTGTTTGAACCTTTTTTAATGTTTAACATTTCCAGCTGTGACAACCAGTGTTCATCTTTTAGCAGAGAAGTCAAGATCATTGAAACGAAAAGCTGATGATGTGACCAGTGACTCCACAGAGAAATTGGACTCAAAGCCGGACATAAAGCCTCTAAAACTTTTTCCATGTCCACACTGCAAAGCTGTCCTAAGTGCACCCAAAAATTTACAAAGACATCATATCACCCTGTTGAAAAAACAGCATATGCTGGTTAGGTATGTTTTGACGATGGGATGCTGGTTTAAGCTGGTCCTTTGCTGGTTTTAGCTGGTCCTTTGCTGGTTTAAGCTGGTCCTTTGCTGGTTTATGCTGGTCCTTTGCTGGTTTAAGCTGGTCCTATGCTGGTTTAAGCTGGTCCTTTGCTGGTTTATGCTGGTCCTTTGCTGGTTTATGCTGGTCCTTTGCTGGTTTATGCTGGTCCTTTGCTGGTTTAAACTGGTCCTTTGCTGGTTTAAGCTGGTCCTTTGCTGGTCCTTTGCTGGTTTATGCTGGTCCTTTTGCTGATTTATGCTGGTCCTTTGCCAGCACATGACCAGCATAAACCAGCAAAGAACCAGCATAAACCAGCAAAGGACCAGCTTAAACCAGCATCCCAGCGTCAAAACATACCTAACCAGCATATGCTGTTTTTTTCAACAGGGCAGGGATGCACACAACTATTACACTACACCCTTGATATGTATTGATGTAAGGAACGGAATCTATGTTACTCAAAAATATGAACATAGCCTGGTTTTCCCAATTCATGTTGTCAAGTCAACAAATCCACTAAATATTGACTGTGAGGTAGAGAACTGTCGCCGATTTATGCCGATTGCTTGGTCTTCTGGAAATCCTGGAAAAGAGTGTGTACACCTTGAAAGAACCAAGACTGCCAAGTCATATGTAAAGCCTGCAGAACTACAGTGTAGCTCACTGAAAGACATGCTGAGCAAAGGTCTAGTGTCCTCAGAGTGGGCTGTCAAATGTGAACTCAACAACGCTGCAAACAACCATGGAGTTGATTTGAGTCTTTCCCGTATTTTTTGGAGACAAAGGATACTCTGAACAGTGGTATTTTTTTTTGCTGTGTTCACAAATAAAACAGACAACAGGTGTCAGTTTAGGAGAACAAGAGTGACATTTGATGCAGTGGTAGGACAGTGGAACTGTCAGTGTCAAGGAACTGGAACATCACATCGTTGTGTACATCGAATGATGGGAGTGTGGTGGATTTTTCAGGAGTCCCCAGGCACCTTATGGAGCTTTTCCACTGCATGGTACGGCACGGTACGGTTCACTTTTGGGGGGGTTTTCCACTGGGTACAGTAACCTGGTACCTGGTACTTTTTTTAGTACCACCTCGGTTGAAGTTCCAAGTGAACCGTACCGTTACCAAAACGTGACGTGTAAACTCTGCTGATCACGGATTGGCCGGAGAGAATCGTCACTATCTGAGTCACTGAACTTGCGACACAAACACAAAAGAACCGCTAGATTTAAATCAGCACAGCCAGCGAAGGATCGAACGCAACTGTTTTGAACGAGCGCACCTTTTTTAACAACCAAAAAGTGGTTGTTTCATTGTCTGTTGAGGAAGTACAGACGTTCCTCTCGTTTATAACAGAGGAGCGGATCCAGCGAGAGCTTGATGGGGTGACGCGGAATGAAAAAGTTTTTCAGGAGTCGCGGCAGTAGAGGCGGCACAACTATAACGACATGTGAATAATCTCGCCCACTCTAAAGCGGTACTGACTGCAGTGGAAACGCAAACCGAGCCGTGCCGTGCCATAATAACCGAGCCAAGCCGAACCGTGCCGTGCCGTACTGAGCCGTTCCGAGCCGAGTCGTACCACGCAGTGGAAAAGCGCCATTAGTGTCCACCTCAGATATTCAAGTAGAGGACTTTGACGATTTGGAGACTCACATGGCTGAGAGCAGCATCATGTGTGAACCACACAATATGAACACACAAAAAAAAATCAGTGTTATGACAGAATACCTTTCAAAACTAAAATGCATCCCATGCCTGCAGGAATTACCTTTAAAGCTGAGGACTCAGGAGGAAGAACCACCACCGTTTTGCTCCCTCAGAAAACTCCTGCCCATACTGTCCTGGGCCTATCCAAACCAAAGTTGTAACCACCCAAGCTGTGGTGTATGTCCGAAAAGTTATGTCAACAAGCAAGTCTATACCTTTGCATGTATCCATCATGGTATCTCAGTAATATCTGACTTTAACGGTAGTAAATGAAGCATGAAACATTTACACATGTAGCGCTTCATTACAACTGGATTATAATGTATAAAGCATTAATGTACCACTATACACTCAAAGTGCTTTACAGTGGTATCAGGGATTTCTCCTCAAACCACCACCAATGATTACAGAAAAAAAAGTATTATTTATATCAGCTTTTTATGTTTATTTTCATTTTATAGGTGTTTCTGTTGCTGTAAAAGAGTGCCCAACGTGTGCAAACATTGTGAGATTCCAAGAATATTCTTCTGGATTAGTCAGTACTACCTCATTACCACTACAAGAACAGCTGGATAGCGATCACAGGGACATCTGAAAGATAGTGCTTATATGACAGGTTCCACCAAAAAAATCAAAAATGTCCAGAAGAGAAGTTGAGAAACCTCAACATCTGCCCTGCCTTAAGAACAGAAGTAAACTCAGTTTACGCAGTTCAATTGTGAACTTTCAGCTGTACGGTATTCATTGTGCCAAAGGAATGAGGCATACTTCAAACAGACTCTAAGGGTGCTTTCACACCTGGCCTGTTGTTTCGGAACCTGGAGCGTTTCCCCCCTTAGCTCAGTTCGTTTGGGCATATCACGGCAATCGCGCTCGGATCCGTGCCAAAACAATCGGTCCGAGATCGCCTGAACGAGGTGGTCTCGGCTCGATTGAAAACGAACTCTGGAGCGGTTCGGTTGTAGTGAGAAAGCAATCCGATCTAACGGACCAACGAACCAGGCTATATCACAATGTATATTACGTAAGTTCCGTGAAAAGCATTAGCTTTGTTGTTTTGCTAATACTTCAAAATGAACCTGTGAATGTCTGTGGGTGAGCACATCTTCGCCATTCAAAATCAAAGCGCACTTTTTCATTTTATAATGCCGTCTTATTGCTCTTCTTCCTAGTATGTGCATTTTAAAAATGTTTTCCCGATGAATCCTGAACTCCTGCTCAAAGTGATAAATGAATATAACGAGTATGACATCTACAAAAAAACCAAAAAACAATAAGCCCGCGAAGCTGTTGTTGTTCCATCCTAATGGATGACAGCTGTAAAAGCTCAGTGGAATCCCGGAAAATAAACCGTGAAACTTTGACCAATGAGAGAACAGTTTACTCGCGTGTGACTTGTATGAACAAATTTGTTCCGTTTAGAAACATTGCCGTATGAAAGCGAACCGCACCAAGAATAAAAAGCAACATTGTAATAATTTTAATCCCTGTTTCGGAACAAAGCAATCGATCTACAGGTGTGAAAGCACCCTAAGGGTGTTGATTGATCTGCACAATGACAAGATCAACCGGACTTTTAAGGCTGATATTGAGGTCGTCTGTTGGATTGCATGGGATGCTAGGACTGTACTCTGCTGGTAGGATTCCTCATATCATATTACAAAATAATAAAATTGTATAAATTGTGGAAGCGCTAAAATTCAAATTACCAAATTTTGATGCGAAAATCGCAAAGTTACACCAAAGTAAACAACCTGTTTTTCATAAAACATGTTTGTTTTTAGATGGACAGAGACCTCCCCAGCCTACTTTTGGCGGCAAACTGAACATCCCACATGACAGCACTAAAGGTCCTTGCACACTGAGCACGAAATTTTCGTATGTGTTTTTTCCTATTGATCATCCTTTCCTATCAAAATGCGTGCAACGGATACGAAAACGCAGAAAATCGAACCTGATCTGAATTTTTTATGCCGGATGAAAGTTTCGGAGGCAGTGTGTAAACGTGATTGACACAACGTGAGGTCGTATTTATTTTTTTAACATGCAAAAATTTCGGACTCAGTGTGCAATTTATGCTCAAACAGCAACATTACAGACTAACTAAAGTTGAAAAAGTGAAAAAGCATAATAGCACTCCTTTAAGTTTTCATTTGTAGCACAATTATATGCTATAAAAGACAATGACTAGGTAATTACTCAAGTTTTCTGCCTTTTTAATTTTGTCTCAAATTACACTGTAAAGTAAAGGAATGAACAGTTTGTTTGTTGTTTTGCAATGTGTGTTTAAAGGAAAAGCTGAAGAACTTATTCACTGGAGGCCGCGATGAAAATCAAACCCTGGCTTGTGTGTCCTGCAGATTTCCAGTGTCAATAAAGGATATCCGCAGTGTTTGCCCACCGGACTTGTTGGGAGAGTCTTTGTTGGCCATGCCATGGTTACACTGATTACTCGAGTGTAAATGAGTAATATTGTTTTGCTATTAACATCTGAAATTAATTGAACTGTGATTAACATAGCTGCTGTGTATGTGAAACGCAAATGCTGTCCTTTGACTTAATACAAAATCAGATTTATATTATTAAGTATTAACAAATGTATTGTATTACAGGCAATTAACTATCGAGTAGCCCAGCTGGCTCAAGAGAACATGGTAATAACTTTTAATTTCCTCCCTCTATGACCTTTTTACACCAAGATTTACATAAATATTAATGATACTTTTTTATGTTATAGTATGGTTCTGAGTTAAATAAACTAAAACCCCTATAAACTAAGTAAAAATAGCAGTATTTTAGTGATATGCTGTTTACATATGCAGATAGCGATAGATTCTTTTTACATTATGTAAAAAATATCAGTATTTTCTTTGCAATAGTAGTTAGATGCTATTTATACTACTTAGTGCAAATAGTGCCAGATATCTGCACCGCTATTGTAGTACATTATAAAACAGTATGTAATAATAACGTATTAGGCGTAAATTATAATTTTTATTAAAAATGTAGGTTACACTTTATTTCGATAGTCCACTTTAGACATTCTACTAACTATAAGTAACTTTGTAACTACATGTCAACTACATGTCAACTACTTCTCATTAATTTGCAACTACATGTCTACTAACTCTCAGAATAGACTGTTAGGGTAGGTTTAGGGTTAGTAGAATAAGTTGACAAAGAAAGTGTTAGAAGATATTAAGCAGACAGTCTACTAATATACTAACTGCTAGTTGACATGTAGTTGCAAAGTTACTTATTGTTAATAGAATGTCTAAAGTGGACTATCGAAATAAAGTGTTACCAAAATTTAATTTAGATTTGAGACAATATAGCCCTCCCTACACCTACCCAAAGACTATAGAATACCCAAGACGTGTCACTCGTATTGTTTTGAATGGGGAAAAATGCAACGCTCAATATGGCCGCTCAATCGCCCCACCTTCTGATTAATAGAGCCAATCGCTAATCGGTAAAGTCAGCGCGTCACTGCAGCTGCTGTTAGAAGTCCCGGTTGCTATTGAAACAGTCAGCGCTCCGAGACGTGCTCTATGTCCCAGGAGGACTTGAACGCAGCATTAGGACTGCGCATGCGCACTGGCTGATCTAGCCTGAAAAATAGGATTTTTATAATGCTATTTGAGCAAAGAAACAACATTTATGACAGTTGTTGTCAGATTTTTTTGGTGATTTCAAATATGAAATTTAATCGTAAGCTTAGTGAACAGTTTTGGAGAATTTGATGTTTCCCCATTCAAAGAGATAGGAGCTGCACTTGCATGCCCGAGGGGCGTTTCAAAGATGGCTGCCAAGTGACGTGACTTGTCTTAAAAGGACTTTGACCTACCCTATTCTTAACCTTAACCTTATTTGAAACTTTTCAATCATTTCCTTCATTTTTATTGAAAATAAGTGCCTTTCTGATGTGATATGTGATGTGAAAAGGGAGAAGAATGAGTTCGGCAAAAGGTTCATTCGAACTCCGGTTATTCGTGTCAAAATGTAGCTGTTACGCACTTTGCTACCTATGCCACTAGGGCTTTTATTTTGCAGGCGTCTTTTGTAACCTTTTCTTTTGTCTGACCGTACCACATGTTGGTGGGCGGAGTTAGTGTAAATAGCTTCTGCCAACAAGGCAGGATTTTTGCACTTAGTGTAAATAGACACTCTGTTTATTATTTGAGACCTTTAGACGTGCAAGAAGAACCTGTTTTTCACACGTCACTCTAACACAGAAGGAGGAAACTGTAATCTCCTCAGTTCAAGGAAACCGAAACTTAAGAGTAGTTGCGCGGTTGTGTGTTTGTGTCGCTGTATACTTGTAGTAAAATGGCAGAAGCCAGATTTTCTCAGGATGAGTTCTTGTGTGCAGTGTGTCTGGATCTCCTGAAGGATCCAGTGACAACTTCCTGACTGTGATGCTGGAGCTGGAGATGTTCAGTGTGACGTCTGTACTGGAAGAAAATACAAAGCCGTCAAGTCCTGTCTTGTGTGTCTGAACTCTTACTGTCAGAATCACCTCGAACAACATGAGAGTTTCTTTAAAGGAAAGAAACACAATTTGACTGAAGCCACTGGACGACTGCAGGAGATGATCTGCCAGAAACATGACAAGCTCCTTGAGGTTTTCTGTCTTACTGACCACAAATATATATGCGTGCTGTGTGCAATAGATGAACATAAAAACCACCACACTGTATCAGCTGCAGCACAGAGGACTGAGAAACAGGTATGAACAAAGAAGTAGTTCACCCAGAAATTAATTAACATTCATCATTTACTTATCCTCATGTTGTTTCAAACTCGCATGACTTTCATAACATATTCCTTTTTTATTTTAGGTACCTATTTATTTATTCATCTTATGACATGCAAGAGCATGTCGTGTATGAAATAATGTCTGTGTGCGTGTAAATGAACAAACTGATGATTTATATGCTTAATCATCTGTATTTGTATATACATTGTTGTGATTGTTTGTGACTGGAATTTTACGGAAAGTTCAAAAGTTACGTTTTTATTTCTAGAAAATATTCACATCTTACTTTAAAGGTGCTGTATGTTATTTTTTGCCTCTTCTAAAGCCAAAAAAAAAACAATGTTTGTAGATATTAAGGAAACATGTTACGTTTACATAGCTGTTTAGAGCCAGTAATTCTACTCTGAAATGTGCTTTCCGGGGAGGAATGCCTGGGTTTTTGCGGTATCCATTTCAACCGCTAGCTGGCAGTATTACATACTGCACCTTTAAATGTACTGTATGGAAAGTAATGTAAAGGTACTGTAATGTCACTGTAAACTTACATCATTTACAGGAGGTATATACTTTAAAATAACTATTTGGTCATTACATACATCTTCAAATAATATATCCATCACATTGAATGTTTAACTTTTTTTGTATTTTGGCCCAGTTCACTCTCATGTAGCTGTAAAAATACACTACCGTTCAAAAGTTTGAGATCAGAACGATTTTTAATGTTTTTTACAGGAGTTTCTTCTGCTCATCAAGGCTGCATTTATTTGATCAAAAATACAGGAAAAAAATTTATATTGTAAAATATTATTACGATGTAAAATCATGTTTTTCTATTTTAATATACATTAAAATCCTATTTATTTCTGTGATGCGCAGCTGTATTTTCAGCATCATTACGCCAGTCTTCAGTGTCACATGATCTTCAGAAATCATTCTAATATGCTGATTTATTATCAGTGCTGGAAACTGTTGTGCTGCTTAATGTTTCTTTTTGGAAACTGTGATACTTTTTTTCCAGGATTCTTTGATGAATAAAAAGTTAAAAAGAAGAGCATTTATTTAAAATATAAATCTTTTCTAACAATCAAAAGTTTGGGGTCAGTAAATTTGTATTATTTCTTTCTTTGAAAGAAATTGAAACTTTTATTCAGCGAGGATGTTAAATTTTTAAGTGATAGCAGATTTATATCGTTAGAAAAGATTTATAATTTGAATAAATGCTGTTCTTTTTAACTTTTTATTCATCAAAGAATACTGAAAATTGCAGTTTCCCAAAAAATATTTGGCAGCACAACTGTTGCCAACATTGATAATTGTAATAATACATCAGCATATTAGAATGATTTCTGAAGGATCGTGTGACACTTTTAGACTGGAGTAATGGCTGATGGAATTTTAAATATACTTTTAAGTATAAAAAACTTAAACTTAAACACTTCTTTTTCACGAAGGGTTAGTGGACCGTGTTGATAGTTAAAGGTGGGGTAAGCGATTTTTCAAAAACGCTTTAGTAAACTGATTCGGGCCGAATAGCAAAACAAACTTGTAGCCAATCAGCAGTAAGTGGCGTGTCTACTCATGATGTGGAGGAGAGAGAGTTAGTGCACAGGACGGACATTAGCGAGTCGAGCGACAGAAAGATCAAGATAGCGGATAAAAAACAAAAGAGGAAAACGTCTACAGAACAAAAGAAGGCTTAAGGCAAGAAGTAGGACCCGTGGATCGGACGCAGAGGTTGCTTTGTTTCTTCTCGATAGGTGAGTAACACCGTGTCTGCGCCGCAACAGCTAACGTCTGTCTAGTACACTGGACGCGACAAAGCGACCGTTGAAAATCATTTGAAATTTGTGTCAATACGTCATGAATAGAACGCAGCAGCAGTTTCTGTCGGGGATTTGTCGTGTAGTGCCGCGCCGCATCAGTGTAGACCATAGATATGTATATATATCTATGGTAGACAGCATCACTGATTATAATGAGTTCTATAGTATTTTGTCGCGCCGCGCCACTCGTGTCCGGTGTAGACACGGTGTAACATTGGTTTTGCTTTGTTTCACAGAACTAATCGTTGCCTGGGTTGCGTACGTATATGTGGGGCGGAGCTATCAAAATAGGGACGAGACCCTTTTGGGGTAGGGGCATGTTTGTTTTGGTGATTTCAAATGTCAACTTTGGCTACCAGAAATCGCTTACCCCACCTTTAAAATAGAAACCATTATTTTATATTGTAATAACAATATATTTTTCTGTATTTTTGCTATTTACTATATAAATGCAGCCTTGATGAGCATAAGAGACTTCTTTAAAAAACATTACAAGTCTTACTGATCCCAAACTTTCGAACGATAGTGTAGTTGCCTGCTGAAATTGAAATATATATACATCTTCATGACTAGATAGACACAGGTGAGTTTCTCTTTACTCTTGTTAGACACTCAACCGGAGGTAATCCTGTCAGATCATCCATCCTTTGAAAAAGTTAACTTTTAACGGATTAAACCAGATTGGCCGACCTGTACATGCTCACTCAAATAACAATCGCGGTCCCAGACAGTGAGTGACCTTACATATTCAGGCAAAATCTGATTTTCTTCAGTCGTTGTTAAAAAAAATTAAATAAAACAGCTAACCAAATTTCATAGCTAGCGTTAGTGAAGCAGTAAGAGAAATCTTTCTGCCTCCACCTAAGCTCCGCCCACAGAAAAACGTCACAGCGTTTACTAACAGAAAAGGGGTCTATAAAACTAGGCACTGATAAAATATGACGACACTTGTACTTGAACTTACTTAACCATGTTAGAACTTTAACCCCTCAGTCTCACCACTTCGCAGATACTGAATTCATATCAGCTTTTCACTTGATGATTTAGTGACAGTATTTCAAGTGAATAGTGAATGTGACATTTCCCGTTATGGTTTGTGCTCCAGAAGCAGCTGAAGGAGACGCAGAGGAGGTTCAAGCAGAGAATCCAGCAGAGAGAGAAAGATCTTCAGCAGCTGAGAGAGGCTGTGGAGTCTCATAAGGTGAGTCTGGAGAAGAAGAGAAGTTTGTCTCCGTCTCAGTTCAGACTCACTGAAGCCTGAATCACTGTGTGTCCTAACAGCGCTCTGCACAGACAGCAGTGGAGGACAGTGAGAGGATCTTTACTGAGCTCATCCGCTCCATTGAGAGACGCCGCTCTGAGGTGACACAGTGGATCAGAGATCAGGAGAAGGCTGCAGTGAGTCGAGCTGAAGGACGACTGGAGCGACTGGAGCAGGAGATCAATGATCTGAGGAGGAGAGAAGCTGAGCTGGAGCAGCTTTCATACACACAGGATCAAATCCAGTTCTTGCAGGTAACAGAGATCTAGAAGAACAGCAGGATCATAGTGGACATGAGCAACCCTTATGAAACAAAAATATATGTGACCCTGGACCACAAAACCAATCTTAAGTCGCTTGGGTAAATTTGTAGCAATAGCCAAAAAAACATTGTATGGGTCAAAATTAACAGTCTAGAATAATCATGGCTGATAGTAAGACATGCAAACGTAAAAGAAAACCAAACTGGATGCATGAACAGCTGTTACTTCTTACCCAACTGGTTAATGAAAACAAGCATATAATCAAAGGAAATTTTGGAGTTGGGATAACCTCCAAGACCAAAGGCGATACCTTTTTAAAAGGTCATTATGGTCAAATGTTTCTAAAATTTTTACGTCCCGAGGCAGATTGCCGGCAACAGACATTTTAGGATAGTTTGTGGCTTGATCTTAGTGACTTAAAAGTCCTCTTCACTACTCCTAACTTTACACAGTTTTAGGAGCTAGTTTTAGTGCTAAAACGCTTTGTGAAATACTCTTAGAGCAAAATTGTAGGAGTCCTAAATTTAGGACTGACGCCCATTATTTTTAAGATTTTCTCCTAAATCGGCGAGTTATGAGCTACATTTGGCTTTAAGATGTTTTGTGAATACTGGCCCAGATTATAATTTTTTTTATTGATCAGTCTTTAACTACCATTTGTAACAAATTTCAATATGTATAACTGCCTATAATTGTGCAGCCTGTTCATTATTAAAATAAAATAGTCAATCAAACGTAAAACATTGCACTGCTCAATTTGAATAGTCGTTTTGCATGACCACCGCCTCACCATGCTGTTATTATTTGTCACATGAACTGCTCAGAGATTTATAAGTTGCAGATCCAAGTGCAGCGTTTATTGAAAACAGGGCAAAATCCAAGTACACGGTTTAAGAACAGGCAGAAGGTCCAAACCAGTAAGTCCAAAAGATAAACAACTCCAGAGGGCAAGGCAAAAGGATAATCCACAAAACAGGGGCCCGTTCTCCGTATGTCGCTAACTCAGTTAGCTGGATTTGATTGTTGATGATTTGGCCTGTAAACCTGCTCGGGAGCAGGCTTATTTCATGTAAACAGGATTAGATTGCATCTTTTTAAGCAGAATTGATACTTAAAATCTGTCCCAGCCACTGCTACTTTATTAGAAGAGTACCCTACTGATGCAGGGACAATAATTTACAATAATAATTTAAAAAGTAATTTGAAAATATATAGGGATGCACCGATATGAACATTTTGACCGATAACGATAATTATTTATTTTTGAAAGCCGATAACCGATATGTTGGCCGATAAATCTATATCCAAATTTTTATATACTTTTTGAGAGCCTGATTACAAAAAAGGTCTCATCATTAAAACCCACATCCCAAACACTTCAACATAAGCAGCCTAGTTTGAACGGTGTACGTTTTAAAAATAATTTTACTCTCCCATTACCAAATTTAGTCATAAAAAAGTCTTACAAATAAATAAACTAATGCATAAATAATGCAAACAAGTCACTGGACATAAAATGTATTTAAAGATAATATAATAATGTTGTGTAGTCTTTAATACTATAGACACAGCCAGTTTTACTCACTGAGAGATCTATTCGTCATAAAATTATTACTTCATAATTGTATTCGAGTCTTACACACATGCTATACAGATAATGTAGAGTCGTGCATTAATCTGAGTGGTGACAGATATTATGGGAGTGGCTTGATGGAGCGCAGGAGACGCAGATAACATGATCTTGACCCTTAAGAAACTCTAATTAATGCCGTCACATAACAAATCTGCATCAAAGATAACATTTTAATGAATTGCTAATTACAACACTGAAATAAAAATGTAAAACCTGTACAAATACTATAAATCGTGAAGAGAAATAATTGGGAATCGTGTAAAAAAAAAAAAAATTTAAAACAGGGCACATTTCATTCTCAAGCTTTTCGTCAGGTGTCTTTTTTAATTGTATGATGTCGTTACGTTGCTGTCTTGCCGCCAGCCAATCGCTGCACTGCTGATCGTCGTTTCGAGTATCGATACATAGCCCCTTTTCAGGGAACACGAGAACGCGCAGTAATCTTAAACAACTTAATCCAGATATTTTAATCAAATCCACAAATTCGTTTGAAGAACCAAATTAGCCAGAGATCAGTTATCACGATTAGAAGATCTGTAATCTTTCAAATAGTGATGGGCACGTTCGAAACACTGCTTCACGAAGCGTCGAAACATTTGCATTGTTTCAAATCAGTGTTTCGGAGCGCGTATCAAACCGGCCAGGTCATGTGATTTTAGCAAACGAAGCTTCGTTACGTCACACTGGCTACGTTTACATGCAACCAAATAATCCGTTTGTAATCGGATTGATGGCTCAATCGGACTGAAAAGCCATCATGTAAACACCTTAATCGATCCGACTGAGCTCGATCGGAATGAAATTTCAATCGGATTGAAGGGGGTGGATGGTTCACCACTAGGGGGTGTTGATCTCAAAGTGAACCCATGAACCACTTCTGGTTGCCCAGTTAACTATGTGACATGAAATCCCACGAAATTTTACTATAAGAATAAAGAATTCAGGGCCAGATGTTGTGGGTTATTGAGTAGGAGGAGAACTATATTATTTGAGAAAGAGCATATTACAATGAGTGGCATTAAATAATTAATTTAGTTAATTGTGTGTTAAGGGTTTGATTATACTTAAATAAAACACATAACACAAGCACTAATATTTAATAGTATTTAAGTGTATATTATTTATTTTTTGAAATGGTATTTCTAAAAAGACATTTCCATTTGTTTTGTAAGTTTGGTCCAGACAGAGCCGTAGGGCCGTCTCTGGTTTGGTCTGAGTTCTTGATGCTTTTACAACGTTTTCGCCAGCATGTGCTGTTTCAAGTGCTTCGAAACATCAAATCATTTTTCGAAGCAATTGGTTCAATGCTTCGAAAGCTTTGTTTCTCCCATTACTACTTTCAAATCATCTCAGATTAATTAAGCGAGGTACGAAGAATGGGCCCCAGGCAAGAGATCCAAAAACCATGAAACATAAACAAGACCGAAAGAACTCCGAAGACAGTGTAACAATGTAAAACCTCAATGTCAATGGTAGTGACAAACACACCCTGCGTCTCAATGTTCATACTATCCATCCTAAATAGTATGTGAGATTAGAATAAGTGTGTCTTAAAGCATAGTATGTTGAAAAGAGTATGCCAAAAGTCCCCGGATGGTCTACTATTTCAGGTCGATTTTTGAAGTGTGGATCCGTGCACACTCTAATGGCTAATATTGCCCACAATCCATTGCGCTTTGGTGAAGGATTCTGTCCAGAACTACAAACGTGAATAAATTGCGTTAAAAAACTACAAACATGGCGGATGTGCACAACCGGCAGTTAGGTAGAGAGGCTTAGAAAAAGGGGTTTGAGCTACTAATATTCAACATTGAACCTGGTAAAAAAATATTTATTTAATGTTATCTGTGTTAAATTTAATCTGCAACAGCATTGTAAACTTTTATAAACATCCGTTTGGTCGTTAACTTTTAAATGCATCAATGTGCTACTTCTTTTCTCTCCAATACGGTAGGAAGTTAAATTAAATGCAATGTGGAGGATGTTAACTGTGACAAAATGATTGACAGGCCAGTTTACAGTGACAAGGTGCGTGTATCTATGCGACAGAGCGTCCGTTAAAGACGCAGTTGTGTGACGAGCTTGCCTACTCTTCTACTACACACTCAAAAGTGTGTACTTTTTCTTCACCAAAAGAGTACATACTTTAGTAGGCATATTGAGACGCAGCAACAGCTTATATAGGCAGGACCCTAATGATCCAAATGGATGCAGGTGCAAACAATCATCTCACATGAGACAGCAATGTAGTCTGGGAAATGGTGTTTGTAACAGAATGTCCGTGAAGGGAGAAGTGCTCTCTAGTGGCTAAAGAGGGCACACCAGCTGGATATTATGACAATTATTAGGCTATAGCCTATATCAGGGGTGTCCAACCCTGCTCCTGGAGAGCTACCGTCCTGCAGACTTTAGTTCCAACCCTGCTCCAGCACACCTGTCTGTAATTATCAAGCAACCCTGAACACCTTGATTAGCTGGTTCAGGTGTGTTTGATTGGGGTTAGAGCTGAAATCTGCAGGATGGTAGCTCTCCAGGAGCAGGGTTGGACACCCCTGCTTTAGACCATACAAATGTTAAATCTTAAAATAAAATATTTGGGTTAACACTGCATCTTTCTGAGAAAAAAATGCAGCGATTGATATATATAGTTTATAGTTATTTTCTAAGCTTCAGTGTACTGTCAAAAACCTTCATTATTGTTTATTTAATTCTAACAAATAAGTTCTTGTTAAAAACTAACCAAAATTAAAAATATTTTGCTTATAATGTCTGTACAGGAGAGACTTGGTGTTGTTTCCAAACAAAAGGAAATATATAACT
>NW_015536513.1:472395-476319 GCF_001515605.1 Sinocyclocheilus anshuiensis | reverse complement strand
ATAAAAGCAGACCTTTATACAGTGATGCATTATTAATAAGACAATTTTCTTTTCTTTTTCATTTTGTTTTCAAGTGCGCCACTCATGGCATTCGCTGTTCTTCTGATGGCGGCCGGTTATCAAACAGCGTTGCATTGCTGCGGGCGCCCCCTTCTGGATTGGGGGTGAATTGCCTTTATGGGTTAGAGCTGAAATCTGCAGGATGGTAGCTCTCCAGGAGCAGGGTTGGACACCCCTGGCCTATATCATTACATATATTTAACCATGCAGCAAACATTTTAAAATATCTTGAAAAAATAGCTACTTTAATTTATTTAAACCGATTTCCTTTTTCCTTTAATTTCATAGGGCCAAAATTTGGACAAAATGTTGTTTTAAAACATGACTGTAGCACTATGACTTGAATGTTTTTGAATAAAGAAAATGCTGTACTTTATTATTATTATGATAAACTAGGCTACATAAAAAAAAAACATTATTAACTGGTACTTTTTCTAATCAAATGCATTATTAATAAGACAATTTTCTTTTCTTTTTCATTTTGTTTTCAAGTGCGCCACTCATGGCATTCGCTGTTCTTCTGATGGCGGCCGGTTATCAAACAGCGTTGCATTGCTGCGGGCGCCCCCTTCTGGATTGGGGGTGAATTGCCTTTATTCGTTGTAAGGCCTCATTCACAGAACCGAGATGTCCGTACCGTGACGGTTCGGTACGAATACATATATATATATTGTCCCACTACGGTGTGAATAAAGAGCGCTCGAAGACGACGATGAAGAAGAATTTCCAATAAACTTTAATTATTCCACAACAAGGGGTCGATTCAGACAGGGCAGGAGAACACACGAGGTAGCGTAGTCACATTCACAAATAATACCGGATAAAGAAGAACTGAACGGTGTGTGTGTATTACTCTCATCAAAATTGGAGGAAAGGTTAAGGAATTACAGCTCTTTAATATGTACCTCCCCCTTTTTCAATGGACCATAAGTAATTGGACAATTGACTCAAAAGCTGTTCCGTGGACAGGCGTTGGCTATTCTTTCGTTATTTCTACATCAATTAAGTTGATTCTAAGTGTGCCATTTGCATTTGGAAGTATATATGTGACTGTGTCCTAAGTGTCCTTGTGAAGTTTTAAGAAAATTATAAATAATGGTAAATCTACTTGTAGCATTTGTACTGCTTTTGTTGAGCAAATCTATCCTGCAATGTGACACCATTGATGTTCTTGACCTGTTAAATGGACATTTATGGTATTTATGTTCTTAGCAGATATTTTATCATCCAAACTGTTTCCTAGAACTTCACATATAGTGTAAGTGGCAATTACTAGAATTTGTAGCTCTAATGTAATATAATAAATATGAGAAGATACTGTGAAAGTGCTGGATTGAGGCGAGTTACTAATGATAAGTCAACAAATGCCACACAAACCTGATAGTAATGCAGGTTACTGGGTGAAGTGTGGAGCTCATGGGTTTTGATTTCTGTTCTCTGTAGAGATTTAAGTCCGTCTCAGCACTTCCTGAATCTACAGATGAACCCATCGTTCCTTTCAGTTCTCTCTTCTCTTTTGATGGTGTGTGTGTGTGTGTGTGAGTGTGCGAGTGAGTGAGTGAGTGAGTGAGTTTGTGCATGTCTGTAATGGTGAGTGACAATGTCAAGTCGAGCTTTGCATGAAACAGATGTTATGTTTATGATATCTTGATATTGTACTGCAGGGTCAGAAATGTATTCATGAGGTCATGCGAGTAATCACACTGGAAGTGTTTGTACAGCGTCACAGCAGCAGCTACAAAGCTACATACAAACTTTATAGTTGTCTTTGTAAAGAAATAACCGACCAACTTCTAAAAACAAATGTAAAGTTTTAAAGTCTTGAAAGTTTAACATGGGGATTCGCATGTTAACGGTAAACAAAAACTGCTCCAATCATATTGTTTCAGTCATACTTTGATAAAGAAAGTGCTGTTTATATATATATATTTATATATTAAACCATACTTTAATTCAAACTGAATAATTAAAACAAGTTTAAAGGGATAGTTAACCTAAAAATGAAAATTCTGTCATAATTTACTTATCATTAAGTTGTTTCAAACCTGTATAAATTTATTTGTTTTGTTGAACACAAAGGAAGATATTTGGAAGAATGAAAGAATTTACTGACATTATAGTATTTACAGTATTCCAGTATAATTTCACAGTAGTAATACTGTATGTAGTATTACAGTAAAATTACTGCATTTCCATTTACAGTATAATTACTGATTTTTATTTAGTGTATATATACTCTGTGTGTACATTATAGTATAATTACTATATATTTATTTTCAATTTGAGTTAAGCTATATTTAAATAAAATTTACTTTCTACCTGTAAAAAACTATCCTGTACAGCACTGTAAACTGCATTGTCTATCTAACAAAATCACAAATACTCTTGAACATTTGTCTTTAATATACGCTTTTTAATTGTTCAGAATTTACTGACAAAAGTACAAATTGCAAATGTGTTCTAATTCATTCCTTGGGTGTTTGTAACATGGCCAAAATGAGCCGGGACTCGAACTTGGGACGCCCGAAGTGCAAAGGCGCTACATGACGGCGCGCTGCCCACGAGGCCATCAGTGTAGACAAACCACTGCATATTTACTATAGTAAAACAAAGGTACATTTTTGTAAGGGTGTTTATCAGCCAAATGTATTTAAAAAATGTAAACAGGTATGAAATATGATCAGTAAGAGAAAAACATTGTTAATGAGAAGACGAACTTGACTGCAGCAGGTTAGTTGGGAAATAAATGTATTTATTATTCAGAATGCACATCTGGATGCGAAATCTATTAATAGGATAATTTCAGCAGGTTGAAGATATGAGATGTAGGCCTAAACATGCATACCACACACGGACGTATTCCCACGTAATATTTTAAGCCCTAAACACACTGCACGATTTTCAGCTGTCCCAGACGAAAGATTTGCATCGTGAAACAATCGTGACGATTTCTGTGATCGTGGCTCCTAATCTGTGCTCTTATGTCGTACAGTGAGAGAGGTTCAAATACGGCCGTTGTCACGGTCTTGCGACCAAAGATAGTCTACGATACAGCATGATCATCGCACAGTGTGTTTGCTGCTACGATCCACGTTTACTGACCAACCAATAAAAATGCGACATGAAATCAACGCGACATGGTGCTAAAACATACAACTGCTTACCTCAAGCTCTTATGCCTTACTCTTTCGCCGCTTCCACTTTTTTTCAGCACACACGGCTAAAGTGTGATTTATCTTGCTCTTTTTGTTTACCACTAGCGCATGCTGATGACGCTATATTCTTCTATAGTAACGCGTGTCGTAGTGTACGAGTCAATAGGTGTCATCATCGTACAGTCTACACACACGTCGTAGCCACGTTTATTAGATCCATGTCGCACAGTGTGCTAAAAAAAAATTTGCTAAAATCGTGCAGTGTGTTTTGGACTTTAGAAGGACCTTCATCCCTCCGCATCAGTCTCATCCATGCTTTCCTCAATTCGTGTTGTGTCAGGAAACCGTGAAAACCGAGGCAGTGTGTCGTTGTTTACAATTAAAGCAGCCGGGTACGCTGCAGTAACACCGGCTATATGCTTTAAATCTGAACTATTAAAGGTCCCATATTGTCAAAACTGAAATTTCCTGGCTTTTTTCATTATAACTGAGGTCTAGGTGCTATGTAACTTCCATATAAGTTTCAAAACAGTCAGTCCATAGACGCGCCCATAACAACAAAAGACAATACTTTATTGAACCTTTTCTGATAAGAAGTGTGCGCTGCAAACGCAGCATGTTTGACGATCATTTCTGTCCAGTCCGCTCGTTTTATTGTGTTTAGCCACAGCTGTCGTCGGGTTTTTGACTGGCAGTGGGAGCAGATATG
>NW_015536513.1:459750-472161 GCF_001515605.1 Sinocyclocheilus anshuiensis | reverse complement strand
TATACACACACACACACACACACACACACACACACATATACATACACACACATATACATACATACATACATACACGCACATATACATACACACACACACACACATATACATACACACACTCACACATATACATACACACACACTCACACACATATACATATACTCACACATACACACACACACACACACACACACACATTGGCCTGGCCGTGCGTCACTCAGAAAACAACAGGCCAATCAGAAGAGAGGCTCATGAATATTAATTAGACAGGCCAAAATCAACCTGTTCTCAGCAGAGCTCCTGAGAAAGGAGCTGTAAAAATATATTGAGATTGTTTTTGGTACTTATACCACAAATAAATATTCTTAAGGACATCAAAACCTAAAATAAAACTCCAGAAAGGTGTACAATATGGGACCTTTAAAGCCATACATATTGCATAAAATAATAGCAGCCTGTCCAGACTGAACAACAGCTGTTATCCATCTGTCCTCTGAAGATAAGTGAGACTCAAGAATTTTTACTATTAAAATTATGGTTAAAAAACATTACAACTCCCCAAGAATGAGTGTGAAAATCAGTGTGAAAATAACGTTTTACCTCCCACTGTGCTGACCAAAAAGACTCCCCATTAACACTAGAATGAGTTTCTTGTAATAAAAAATAAAATAAAATCATCTCTTCTTTTAGTATTTTAAAATAACATAAGGGTTTTTCTTTAGTAAGAGCTTGAATTCCCCACAAATTAAGAGAAAAACACAAAAAAAGTTACTAGACATTGAACAAAGGCAGAAGGATTCTACGCAAGAATAGAATTAAGTACAGAACCTATGGGAAGGGCATCCGTGCCTGATCTCTGCAGAAGCATCTAATTGCACCAAGTGGTAAACAATCCATGCTCAAATCCTCTTCAGAAGTGAGTTTAGCATAATCTTCCACATGCTTCACACTTTCTATCATTCCTTCAATTTGTCTCCGGTTACCTTTTGGCAACACGTGAAGGCTAGTTCAATCAACACACTCAACTAGCCATGAGACACATTTTGTTCTAACAGGCTAAAATAAAGTAAATATTCTCAACTCAAACTTAAAATCATTACAGAATCATTAATATGTAGATATACTTGTATCAGTGAAGCATAAAAGTAAGGAAGATCAAATAAGATGAAGATTTGCATGAAAGTTTGTGAGACCGAAAAGTTGCAACTACACAGCTGCCGCCTTGGTGCTTTTGATACAAAAAAAGCAATTGTTTTTTAATTGGTCACGCCACAAGGTGCTACTGTGGCAAAGAAAGGTCTAAATAAATAAATGTAAATAAATCTGGAAATAAACAAATGTCGACATAATGCATAAATAAACACAAAATTAAGTAAATGCATGAATAAACATGGCAATAAATAATTGTGGAAATATATGTCATAAATACATGAATGAATGAATAAATTAGGAAAAATATAATAATACATAAATAAGGAAATAAAATTATAAATATTATCATTTGTAAATATTTGTAGTTTTCTCTCTCTCTCTCTCTCTCTCTATATATATATATATTTCAACATGTATTTCACCAAAAATAAAGACATGTTTTATTATTTGAACGTGTTTCCTTTATGTAAATATCTAAGCACTTTCTGGATTGTAGACATGACTTTTATTTTGATCTGGTGGCATGACGTCATAAGGCTGCGCCGCACTCCTGCATCTGTGTTTCAGCTGAAGAAAGGTTTGTGTTCTTAATCATTTAAAGTGTTTGAATTCATACAAACGCATTCAGTCTATTTTATAGTGTTTACATGCGATGTAAAGTTAATAATTATAGTGTGTAACATTGTAATAGTTTATAGTGACGGGAAATGAAGCACCGAGGCTTCCCCCTCAACTGTATCGTAAAACGGTTAATTAACGTTACTCGAAGCTTTTCAGGACGGTGCACACAACGACATTTTGTGGACAAAAGGTGGAAAAAGCTGCCTTTGCGTCCCAGACAGCCCAGCCGTTTGAGGTAATTAATCAGTTCGTGCTGTGAAAACCTGCATAAAGCAAAGAACGTATATAAATAAGTCTTTCACATGTCAGTCATTGTTTTACACAATATATGAATAAATGAGTCTGAATACATTTGTGGAAAAAATAGGCAAGGATATATACAGTGTTGGGGAGTAACTACTTACAACTAACTAAATTACATAATTTAATTACAAAATAAATGTAATTGTAATCAGTTACAGTTACTGAGAAAAAATGTGTAATTACAGTTATTTATGAAAATGTTAATGATTACAGAGAGGGTTACATCAGAATTTTCACACACACACACACACACACACACATATACATACACACACACACACACACACAATTGATATCTTTCCCAAATTGCATTGACTGCTTTAAAATATGAGACATCAATGTTTAGGACGCATGCTTATTCGTTAACCGTTTTATTTCCTATTTGGATTTATGTATATGCTTTTTTTTTTTTAGATGTTTTTTTTTCCCCGTTTTCCAGTGTTCCTGTCAGCAATCCAAAGATTTGATTTCAATCATATTTATTTATTTAGTCATTTAACAGACGCTTTTATCCAAAGCGACTTACGAATGAGGACAATCAAAATATTAAAGAACAAAAGGTATAAGAGTATAATAATGATTCTCAATCATGATTTCATCACGGCTATTAAACTATATCTTATGATTTAAGTCTGTATTTAACGTCAAAACGATCTTAAAGTAAAAAAGAGGTGTTAAAGTCTGATTTCGTGGCGGCTGTGCTTTAAAATTGAATTATCATCTTAATTCAAGTGCAGAAGGATTTTGAGAAGTCTGACAGTAATTAGTGCTACTGTAAGGTTAACCTGCTTTAAATGTTTCAAAATGACTAACAGTTAAAAACATTTATTAGAAATTGAGAAAATTATTCAAAAAGTAATCAAATGTAATCAGTTACATTAATTTAATAAAGTAATTGAAGTAGTAACACTACTTATTATATTTCAAATAGGGTAACTTGTAATCTGTAACCTATTACATTTCTAAAGTAGCCTTCCCAACACTGGATATATGATCAAAATAAAAGAAGATTATCATAGAATGCGCAGCTGAAGTGATTGTGAAGCGGGGATTAATACTAAATGAACATGCACAAAACTACACGTGCAAATTTATTCGTATTATGATTTATTCGTATCAAAGAAGTGAGTGACACTTGAAACTGCGCAAGTGGTTTGCGTTATTTGAAGCAGAATACGAAGCAGTCACGTGGTTGTGTGCGAAAACGAGGCTTCGGTCGTCACGGATCACATGGTTTTGGCGAAACGAATCAAGCTCCAGTACAGCGCTTCACTGCGAGATGCTTCGGTTTTTTTTTTTATACAAGCTTCGAAGCCTCGGCGAATGTCACATCACTATTTTATATAATAATGAACGTTATTTTGTGTGAGTAAAGCGCATCCCTGAGTAGTGATTCAGATAATCGTAAACGGATCTTTTTGAAACTCCAGAGTAAGTCGATTCAGTTGCTTCACAAAATGATTCAGTGATTCGAATCGCTCGAATAACCGCTCGCTGACGAGACCTGCTGCTCAAAACCGTGTAAATGCAACGAGAACAACAAACACAAATGTGTAATGACAACTTTTACAAACAATTGCAGATGTGTTTTTGTTGTAGCAATTTTTAAACGTGTAATCCAGTGCTTCCCAACATTTTTTAACTCACGGCCCACAAGACCAAACACATATGTTACATTTTTAAATAAAAATTTAAATACACCTGCTATTTGTGTCGCGCAGGTAAAATCTAATTTTCACCAATTGTGTGAGGTTTTACAGCTTTTTTCGATGAGCTTTGCAACACGATAAGATGCCTCCACTCTTAAACCGTGTCCTAACCAGACGCAACCCACTACGGACACCTTGGCAATTGAATCGCCATTGGCTAGTACATTTTTTAGTTCACTCGCCAGACTGATATATATATATACACATGCATACATGCATACATACAGGTGTATATATAAATTGTGTATATATATATAATAAATGTTTGTAAAATGGCACAGTTTTTTAAATATCTGAAAGTACACTCTTAACATCAGTCAGTCAAGCATTATAATATGATGATCAAGTATTATTTAATGATAGAACTTTAGTAATTAGAATTAAAACTTGATAACCATGTTTAAATGCATATTAGTCATTTTATCTGAACATTTTAACTGGACTGGTGGTGGTGCTTTTTTGGTCATTAGTGTATAATAACAATATAAAACGCACTAAGGATTAATGAGCTACTGGATCCATGAATATTAATCAGGTAGTGTGCATTCGCTCGAACTGATTCGCTGAAATCTAAACAGGGACGATAATAGGTGAGCGCCAGCCAATGAGATTGTCGTTTGCGCATTAGTTCCGCCCACTACCGGAGAAAGCGGCAGTTCTTAAAACACTGAAGAATTCCAAAGGAAGTCCGTTATTTTGACAAGAAAATACAACAAAGAATATCGTTTACATGTAGCACGTCAATTCTCTCTCTGCGTGTGTGTGAAACAAAGCGACGGCGAGTCGTGCGCCTTCAGAAGCGCTCAGTCAGAGAGTGTTCGGCGAGTGAAAATATATCTGAGCTAAACTTATACTTAGCCTCCAACTCACACACTGGCGAGTAAAATCTGAGAATTTATTAGCCATTGGCTAATATTAGACATAATTTAATCGCTCAGAGTGAAGATTTAGTTGCATATGCGAGTGATTTACTCACAATGTAGAGGGTTGAGACGTGACAGAATCGATCAAATTCCACAGCCATTTAGAAGCGCAGAAACTCACTGCACTCCCAACGAAATAACAAGTTTATAATCTAATTTATAAATATGAGGCTAAACCTTTTTAACATTATTAAAACTACATACTAAGTGACTACTACCATCTTTATGGAATACACTTGTTGGTTCGCATTGTGTTCACAGTTTTAACGTACATGTTTGCTTTAATTTTTTTTTATATCTGAGGTAACTATCTGTTGTTTTCAGTATGGCTATAAATACCATGCAAAATGATATTCAAACTCACATTAGACACTTTTAGCATTGAATATAGCACATAATCAGTACCTGAGATTATCATTGTTATAGTTTGTATTAGGGCTGGGTTTTGACACAAATTTCACCATTCGATTCTCATTCACAAACTTGCAATTCGATTCGATTCAATATCGATTATTTTGGCTACATATCAGGTACAGTACATGCCAAATTTTCTCAAGGAACAAAAATCTCAACTAATGCTGTAAAATATAGCTAGATGAGAGTCAGTTGGTACTATATTATAATATTGAAGGTTAAAATAGACTGATTTGTGCTGTACAACTGCTTAAATTGCACTTAATGAAGTTTTTATAATAAGTTACAATTACTTCAGTTAGTTTTTTTTTTTTATTTAAATACACACATTTAAATAGTGGCTGTCATAAAAACTTGGACGGATTTATTCAAACTAGAGCCCGAGCGATATATTGTTTAGCCGATATAAGCGTAGAGCCCTGCAAGGGGCGTAACATTTCCGTCACACACTTGAGGAATTCGGCCAATCACAACGCACTGGATAGCTGGCCAATCACAGCACACCTCGCTTTTCAGACCGATGAGCTTTGTAAAAATCTACGTGTTTCAAAAAGGCGGGGCATAGAGGAGAAACAATAATGTACAGTATGTGGAAAATAATGTGTTTTTTGAACCTTAAACCGCATAAACACATTTCATTACACCAAATACACAAAATAATGTTCTTTTTAGCAACATAATATGACCCCTTTAATGTGTTGTAGCCAGGAATATTTAGTGTGCATACTCGTATCTCTGTGTGTTGGAGATTTGATTTTAAAAAACAAAAACGAATTATTCCTGTCGTAGAAAACGTTGTGGCACCAAGAAAGGCTACTATGAAGGGGGGCTCTTGGGTTTGCTATAGCTCCAGGGCCCTATGTGCTCTTAATCCGGGCTTGTTTAAGTCCATTAACTATCACTCTGACTCCCTTACCAATGCACTGACTACCGAACTAGAGAGCTAATTGAGACGCACCCAGAGATTTATTTATTTTATTTTTTATTTTTTCTGTTAATTGTTCTCATCTAAACAGGACAAAGTGTTCAAACACACAGGAAAACTCTTGCTGATGCGACTGAGATCCACGTGACACACGATTATAAAGATGGCGTTTATTAAAGAGGAGAGTGAAGACGTGAAGACTAAAGAAACATTCAGAGACAAACATGAAGATACTGAGGAACAAAGAGGTTGGTTTTCATTCTCAAAGCTAAACTATCTTATGAACTGTCCTGTACATTTTCTCAATTGATTTGCCTTTGGCAGGTTTTTGTACACTGTCTGCCCTCCTGCAGCTCTCTTTTTTGAAAGGATTTCAGCTTCACTTTTTTTCTTAAAGTTCTCTTAAAGGCCATTTTTTACTCTTATTTTAGCGCTCTGATTTAAAAAAAAAAAAAAAAAAGAAGATTGGAGTAATGGCTGCTGATTAAAATGGAAAAAAGGTATTTTAAATTGTAGTAATATTTCACTATATTACAGTTTCCTAAAAAAAAAAAAAAAAAAGAAGCTTTTAAAAGGTTGTGTCTCACTTCATATTTAAATGTCCATGTTCACTGCTAGGACTGAGTAACATTTTTGCATATGAAATAGATAAATAAAAGTTGTCTAACTTGCTCTGATATCATGCTGACATAAGCAAAATAAACTCTGGCGACAGCAGTTGCTTTCATCGACTAGGGCTGCTCCCTAATAGTCTACTGAATTTTAGTCGACGAGAAGAGGCTTAGTCGACTAACATTTTATTAGTCGGTTAGTCTCAGAATTAAATGGTTCGTGTCCGTGACGGAGAGATCATTAACAGCTGCTCCTTGAGGTAATTACAGTGTATTAGGCAGGAAATCAAGACAGTCTCCTATCATTCATTAATCTCACATATGGCTTAACATTTTGAAGTAAGTAGTGGCAGTTTTACACGGCCACTCGCTCTTAACTTTAACCTAGATAATTGTGCGCTATTAGGGTGCATTTCCGGGTGCTTGCGCAGAGTTTGGAAGCTATTAGCATGTTTACTGCATGACATGAAGGTGCTGGAGAGATTATTGGTATTTTTTTATGCCATCATTTGTGTTCATGCAGATACATGCAGAAAACATAATTTGAAACTGTAAAGAATCTACTTTTATTTGTGTACTCACATTATCAACAAAACGTTGTACTTTTGTAAAATAAAGAAAACAAGATGAAATGCACATGGAACTTCACAAAATACAACTTAATTATCAGGCCCGTGAAAAAGCACACTCAAGATGAAATGCACTTAACAAAGAACACCTGGCGTTAATTAAAAAAAAACATTTTCCAAGGTTAAAATAGACCAAAACTTCTGGGAAATGCGATCTATTAATATGTCTGTCAACGGTATTTTAAAATTTACTTTTAGGAACATTAACTTGGACAAAGTTAAAGAATTAGAGGGAAAAAATTATTTTGCTTCTGCAGTTCAAAAATTTGAAAGAAGAACACCAATTATTACAATAGGTGCCTGCCCTCGGTCCTTGGCCCCTTGTTAGATCTCCTGGGTCAAACTTATTTTATTTCATTTTTTAAATAGAGGGTTTCAATGCAAGCTTGATAAGTTTTTGAGACGTCCTAAATAAGTGAAGAGTTAGCAAGATTGAGAAGGGTTTTTTAGATTACATGCAACACCTCTTGCAGTTGCTTAGTGGATATAAGATGCAGTTGTATGTTAGTTTTGACACTTTACATATTTAAATGTTTTGATGTCTGTTGTTTTGTGTCATTAAACTGGGGTTAACTTTTATTTTTGTTTACCTTAGACCTGATGGCACTGAAAGAGAAGAGTGAAGTACTGAATGAAATGGAAGAGAAAGATCATGATTTCATAAATGGAGAAAAATCTTTTAGTTGTTCAGAGACTGAAAAGACTTCCTCAAGAAAAAGGGCTCAAAAGACAGGAAGAAGTTATTTCACCTGCCAACAGTATGGAAAGGGTTTCAGTCAAACAGAAAGTATTAAAAGACACATGAGTATTCACACGGGAGAGAAGCTATACGCATGCCAACAGTGTGGAAGGAGTTTTACTCACCCTCGACACCTTGGAGTCCACATGAGAGTTCACACAGGAGAGAAGCCTTATGCTTGCCAACAGTGTGGAAAGCATTTCAGTCATAGAGTAAGTCTTAAAAGACACATTAGAATTCACACTGGAGAGAAGCCATACACATGCCAACAGTGTGGAAGGAGTTTCACTCAACCGGGACACCTTGGAGCCCACATGAGTGTTCACACTGGAGAGAAGCCTTACAAATGCCAACAGTGTGGAAGAAGTTTCAACCGGAAAGGAAATCTAAGTTGCCATATGAGAATTCACTATGGAGAGCAGCCTTACACATATGATCAGTGTGGAGATAGTTTTGATCAACATGACATCCTTGAAGTCCACATGAGAACTCGTAGAGAGAAACCCTACATATGCCCTGAGTGTGGAAAGTGGTTTAATCATAAAGGACGCTTTGAAGACCACATAAGAATTCACACTGGAGAGAAGCCTTTCACCTGCCAGCAATGTGGAAAATGTTTCCGTCAAAAAGGAAACCTTGACAGGCACATGACTGTTCACACTGGAGAGAAGCCGTTTATATGTGGTCACTGTGGAAAGAGTTACGGATATCGAGCAGGACTTAAGTACCACATGAGGTTTCACATATGAGAGAACTGTATTTCTACGTTATCAGTGTGAGATGAGTCATGTAATAACACCAGAGAGAAGCCTTTGCTGTGCCATCACTGTGGAAAGACTTAAAGAAACAAGACAATCTTGAGGTTCACAGAAGCATCACGAAGCGCGTTTCCATTACCCTTCAAATTGCGCAAATTGAAAATATTCCTAATGGAAACGCATCAATTTCGCAAAAACACCCATATATCGCAAAAAAGTTTTTACGCTTGCATGAGGTGGTTTTTCAGGCAATGCGAAAAAGGAATAATTCGCAAAAGTGCAATGGAAACGGCTTTTTCGCATTTACAGGTCACATGGCGTATGTAAAAAGTCATATGATCATTCTTCAATGTACTATAACCTCCAAGAAACACTTCATACGTGTCACAATCACTTCCAACACACATATACCGCTCTCCAGTATAAGGGGCTTTCTTTACCATTAATGCTTAGACAATTTACACTGCACACGTCTGCGGTGCAGTGTGGCTCTGATACGGCCACTGAAGCTGAATGCGGCCACAATGCTTGTGTTTATTCCAGAATCCAGCCGCGCCACGCATGTTTCTGAAGCGGCTCTCTGTGCTGCTTCTGTAAAGATACACGCATACGCCTCCTTTGGATAAATATAGCCAAAATCCATTAAAATCCCACCAAAATCTGTTGCCATGACTTATCGTGAGAGGCAAAAGGTTATGTTTTAGTCGCATAACAATACTTGTTTTTAATCGACATTTATAAAATATCGCCAAAGTTTTGCGCAAATCTGTAATGGAAACGGCCTACTGATATAGTTCAAAATAGCTGAGCAGCGGATTTGGGCTTGGTTTACACCTGGGTTTAAAATGTGTTTTGTTTGGTCGGATCACAAATATACTGTCTCTGTATCACTTCTGTCCCCATTTTTTCAAGGGGAGTTTTTTTTTTTTATGTTTTATTTACTAATTTTATTTTAAGCTGTAAAGCCCATTGGTCAGCTGCTGCTGTTTTAAATGGTGCTATATAAATAAATTAAATGTGAAACTTGATCTTGAAACTTAAATGCATGGGATCTTTCAGATCTTTCATTCAAATAAATAAAATATGTTTGTGCAATTTACATATAAACTTGAGTAAGTCTAGGAGGGAAAAAAAATGAAGAAGACTTAGTAAGCAGTGCTGGTGATAGTAAAAAGGAATCAATAAAGAAGGGGATGAATTAAAAATTATAGTGCGATTTAAAGGGGTACGGTGTAAAAAGTGTAATTGCATTAACAAATGCGTTGAAACAAGCAGATGAGATCAAGTGTGCAAAAGTACTTCAAGATGGAGCATTGATTGTAATATGTAATAGTGAAGAGCAGCGAAATAAAGTGATAAAAAGAAAATACTATGTAGGCAATGATTCTAAGTTGCAGTCAAATAGGTAATCAAATATGGATGTGTGGCGTAATAAGTGGGGTCCCATTAAGTGTGAACATGGGAATATAATGGGAGGAAATGTAATGGAAGCCAAACGCTTACAGATAACTAGAGAGTGTTTTGTGTTTTCACCTGAGCTCTTTCTTCCTGTCAGTTTGTCTGTCATGTTTGTCTTTAGCCCAAGCATGCCATCTCTGTTGCTGTAGGTACGTTTGATTTCATAATGGAATCTTAAATGGTAAGCAACATGGGTCATTTTTTATCTGTAAGGTCCAGCAAACTACCACCACACCAGAGCAACTCATTCTCAGTGTAAGGAGTGTTGTGATGCTGCACC
Source organism: Sinocyclocheilus anshuiensis (assembly GCF_001515605.1). NCBI lineage: Eukaryota > Metazoa > Chordata > Actinopteri > Cypriniformes > Cyprinidae > Sinocyclocheilus > Sinocyclocheilus anshuiensis. The sequence continues at coordinate 461,638 of NW_015536513.1, read as the reverse complement.
AGAACTAGATGACTGGATTATCTCTGCTCCTGCAGTTTATATCAGGGCTGCCTTGATGTATTCATATTTCAAGGACCTTTGTAGCTACATGAAGAAAATAAACTGGTTTTATAAGTGAAGCTGGTAATGCTGTTTTTAATTAGTTTAATCATTACCTGCTGAGAGTTTTATAGATTTAATATTCTTTTATTTGCAGTTGATTTAAATGTTACTTTTAACACTAAGTAATGCAGATTATATAAACGGTAATATTCATTTTATCAAGCCATTCAAATGGTGGACCACCGTCGGGGTCTGGTCCCCAGCTTGGTTCCAACTGGACCGCGAGACAATGGAGGCACCATTATACCATTTCTCAATAAATTGAGCAGCACATCAAAACAATGAAGTGGTTCGCACCACAAGCGCTCATGGTCATTAATTGTAATGATCTATCAGTGTTACATCCTCTAGTATTTTTATCAAGAGCCAGACGTGCTTCATGGAAGCCCTTCTCGTGTGCGTTACTTCTCCATAAGTCATGTCAAGTCATCTTTATTTATATAGAGCTTTTAACAATACAGATAATGTCAAAGCAGCTTTACAGTATCATAGGAAAATAGTGTGTCAATAATGCTAAAGGACAATAGTAAACACTCAATTTTCAATTAAAGGCAGTGCATCATTTAATTCAGTGATGCCATCGTCCAGCTCAGTTCAGTTTAAATAGTATCTGTGAAATCAAGACGACGATATCGCTGGAAATTAAGTGTCCCCAACTAAGCAAGCCAGAGATGGCAAGGAACCAAAACTCCATCGGTGACAGAATTGAGAAAAAAAACTTGGGAGAAACCAGGCTCAGTCGGGGGTCAGTTCTCCTCTGCCAAGAGGAACCAGCAGGTTGATCCATGCTGCAGCAAAGTCACATTGTGCAGAGGACTCATCTGGTTTCCGTGGTCTTGTCCCGGTGGCTGTCTAGGAGACAAGGTCTGCACTTGTTAAAATTACAAAAACAACTGCACTTGTTAAAATTACAAATGACTTGCTTCTTGCGTCATTGCTAGTTTTACTTGATCTTAGTGCTGCGTTCGACACCATAGATCATGACATACTCATAGATCGATTACAAAACTATACAGGTATTCAAGGGCAGGCTTTAAGATGGTTTAGATCTAGTCTCAGCCTCAGATGTCACGCCCACGGACCGTTGGCTAAACGTCCGATACATATGGCACACAAAAGTGGAAACACTTCAGGAGTTTCGAAGTCTCATCGGATTGGTTTAATTATACAGGATTTCCGGGAGACGTGTGTCGCGTTCTTTAATGTTCCGCCTGGAAACAAAGATGCTGTGACACCAAACCCCCTCATGAAAGAAGAAAGCCGTCATGTTTACAGCTGTGACCACGAGCGCTTATCAGGATCAACTAAACGCTGGATTTTCAAAAGTATGTGAAAAATGTAAAGTTCGCGACATAGAATCTTTAAAATACGTCCGAGAGTTTTACACACCGGTCTGTTATTGTGGCGACATTTCCAAACCCTGAAACGTGACAATGAACGAAACGAACTGTGATTGGTTGTTTGACATGTGGGTCAAATGGCCTCATGGGCGGGCCTTGGCCAATGAAAGCTGCCATGGATTCCAGACCTTCAGCCGTCGGTCTGAAAGTCTGGCTACGCGAGACTAGTTTAGATCCTACCTGTTCGATTGCTACCACTTTGTTTATTTAAATGGGGAGTCATCTCAATTATCACCAGTAAAGTATGGAGTGCAACAAGGATCTGTCCACGGTCCTCTGCTATTTTCAATATACATGTTGCCCCTTGGTAATATTATTAGAAAATACGGGATTAGTTTCCACTGTTATGCTGATGATACTCAACTATATATCTCAACAAGACCAGA